>NC_136261.1:48508504-48711593 GCF_964187855.1 Myxine glutinosa
CTGACACGGTCAAGGTTCACCAGGAACAAGTGCCTATCATAACACAGGCCTCCCGCTTGTTGCAACAAGCAAAGTGCAAATGAGCGCCAGGGCAGCTCTTCAGCATACAACAGACGTTGCACAGACTGTAGGCGAAAAGCCATAAGCCGGGTGGACACATCCACAATTCCATGTCCACCCTCCTTCCGAGGATGGTACAGTATTTGCGGCCGAAGCCAGTGGTATCCATTCCAAAAGAAATTAACCAAGACCCGCTGGATGGCTGGTATCAACTCCTTGGGTGGCTGCAAGGCAATTAGTTTATGCCATAATCTTGCTGCTATCAAGTTATTTATAACAAGAGTGCGGCCTTTGTAAGAAAGAGATCGCAGCAGTCCTTCCCATCGTTTCAACCGGTGTGTAATTTGTTCAATCATTCCTTCCCAGTTCTTCATTTCTACTTCCTGGTTGCCGAGATAGACACCAAGATATTTGACCCCATCTGTTTTCCACTCTAAATTATGTGGGAGTGACGGTGGCAGTGTTAAAGAAAGGTTATCTGAACCGCACCATAAGGCTACACTCTTGCCCCAATTTACTTTGGCAGAAGAGGCCGCAGAGTAGTCTTTAAGGCAACGCTGCACCGCAGCAACACTACTTGGGCCTTTAATCAGAACACATACATCATCAGCATAAGCTGTGACCACAAATCTTGAACCAAAAACGGCTCCCACATCCTGAGTTATTCGCTGCCTGATGGATGCTAAGAGTGGTTCAAGGGCAATTATATACAGAAGTCCAGAAAGGGGACAACCTTGACAGATACCCCGTCGGAAAGGAAAAGGGGGACATAAACTGTTGTTTACTTTCATCATGCAGAAGGTGTTAGTGTATAACAGCTTAACATAGGAAATGAAAGTTTCGCCAAAACCCATCCACTCCAGAACAGAAAACAAATATGTATGATCAACACGATCAAAAGCCTTTGTTTGGTCAAGAAACAACAACCCAAAACTGGCACGCAAGTACTTATTACAAGAAATAATATCCCTTATCAAAAAAATATTGTCATAAATTGACCTTCCTGGTACACAGTAGGTCTGGTCAGGGTGCACAATAGAGCTGATCACAGTTCCCAAACGGTTTGCTAAAGCCTTTGACAAAAGCTTGTAATCCGCACACAGCAATGAGACAGGCCGCCAGTTCTCGACTAGTTGAGTGTCCCCAGCCTTTGGCAACAGGCACATGACTGCTCTTCTGCAGGACAGGGGAAGCTCTCCAACATGAAGGCATTCATCAAATACCTCAAGCAGGTCAGGTCCCACAAGTTTCCAAAAAGTCTTATAGAACTCTCCAGGCAAACCATCAATCCCAGAGGCTTTACCATCCTTCAAGCTCCGCATAGCAGTTTCAAGTTCAGCAGCCGAAACTGACATGTTCAATGTGCGTTGCTGGTCCTCCTCAAGTCTTGGAAGCCCAGTAGTCAGCTCCTGTAAGGTCTCATTACTTATGCTCTGGGGGGAGTACAAGTTTGTATAAAAACCCTTCAAAACAGACTTAATCTCCTGTTGGGAGGTCACTATTGACCCATTAGCAGCACGTAGCCCGTGAATCTGTTGTGCTTTTTTGACAGAGTTCTCCAAGCTAAAGAAGTCCTTATTTGGCATATCCAAAGTCAAGTAACTCATCCTCATACGCACCAAGGTACCCATTGCCCGCTGCCTCACCATTTCGGTCAGTACGACCTTTTTGTCCATAGTAACTGATCATATCCCAAATCTTTCCCAGCCCCATTACGATTCTGTTCCAATTCTGCAATTTCGGCCTTTAATGAGTCAACTGAGAGACTTTGCATTTTAGTAGTAAACAGACTATACTGTTGACAAAACGTTTTAACTTGACACTTTGCAAGGTCCCACTATATGCGAAGGTTGGCATGCTCAAGCTTAGAGGACCGGATTTTCCCCCACACGGTTCGGAAGGCATCTTCAAATTTCTTATCACTTAACAACCGAGTATTGAGTGACCAGTACGCGCTACCTCCTGATGTCAGGGGTAATTTAAAGGACATTGCCACGAAATTATGATCTGAAAACCCTGTTGGGAGTATTTGGGTAGTGGACACCACATTCAGCATTGGCTTATTGATATAGATCCTGTCCAGCCTTGCCCTTGATATGACGCCATCATGACATCTGCACCATGTGTAGGCCCGTGAAGTTGGATGCTGCAACCTCCACACATCCTCAAAACAATAGTTCTTGATGAGGCTCGCTAACACCTTTGCAGAAGCGCCGTGGGGTTCATGTCCATTCCTGTCAACTGAAGGATCAATTGTACAGTTAAAGTCCCCTGCGATACAGGTGAGAGCAGCTGGATCCAGTCCCTCTACAAAGTCCTGCGATGTGGAAAAGAATGTTCTTCTTTCTATAGGTTCACTTGGTGCATACACATTTACTATAATAAGCTTTTGTAGCGGTTACCGCTGGATGTACATAATCGCCTTGCACCGGCCAGAACACGGCCAGACGCGCCTCTCCCGGGCATGCCCGGACTCACTGTTCCTGGGCACGCCCGAACCTCCCGGGCACGCCCGGTCTCACCTTTCCCGGGCATGCCCGCTCTCGCCTTTCCAGGGCTCGCCCAGAGCGTCCGGGCATGCCCGCTATCGCCTTTCCAGGGCTCGCCCAGAGCGTCCGGGCATGCCCGCTATCGCCTTTCCAGGGCACGCCCAGAGCGTCCGGGCATGCCCGCTATCGCCTTTCCAGGGCTCGCCCAGAGCGTCCGGGCATGCCCGCTATCGCCTTTCCAGTGCTCGCCCAGAGCGCCCGGGCACGCCCAGCCTCGACTTGCCAGGCCGCAGCCAAACACGCCCGGGCAGGTCCAGACTCGCCTTTCCAAGGCTCGCCCTTGATACCCGGGCATGCCCGGTATAGCTTTTGCCGGGCAAACTTCCCGACATAAATGTGTATATATATTGTTGCCCGAAAAACGGGCTTGTCAGAATACCTGAGCTGTTTTGTTTCAATAAAGCAACTCGGACGAATTCCGTCTTTGGTCGCGTCAATTCTTTCGACTCGCGTTGGAGCGCAGTTCCTTCATTGGTGACCTACCGACATGGATACGGCAGTGACGCTTAAACTGCCTACCTTCTGGGAGACTCACGCGGCTGTTTGGTTCGCCCAGGCGGACTCCCAGTTCGCCCTGCGAGGCATCACCGCGGACGACACCCGCTTCCACCATGTTGTGGCGGCGCTCGGTTCCGCCACAGCGGCCCGCGCCTTGAGCCTCCTCCAGCACCCGCCGGCTGCTGACAAATACGACGCGCTGAAGACGCTCCTCCTCGGCGCTTTCGCCCTCTCACCGGCAGCACGTGCACGGCGCCTGCTTGACCTGCCCGAGCTCGGCGACACGCGCCCGTCCGAGCACATGGACTATATGCTCTCGTTGCTCGGCGAGCACTCTCCGGCAATCCTGTTCTGGGAGCTGTTCCTCCGTCAGCTGCCTAACCCGGTACGCCTCGCCCTGGCTGGCACGTTGATCACGGATTCCCGCGCCCTCACCAGGGAAGCCGATAAGATCTCCTCGGCGGGCCAGCACATCGGCGCGGTTACCTGGAGACCGCCGCCGTCCGAGGCGACGCCCACGACGCCCGAGCGCCCTGCGCGGTTGGAGGCCGAACTGCCGGTGCAACTGGCGGCCGCCACGCCACACCGCCCGCTTCCGACATGACGGCCGGGGCCTCCACCTGACCGGGCGTGGTGTTATTACCACGCCAGGTTCGGACACAAGGCTCGGACGTGCCGGCCCCCGTGCACTTTCGGCAGGTCGGGAAACGGCCGGGCCGGCGTTCATTCCCAGCCATGAGCGCCGGCCACTCGGGCAACTTGCTGTTTATTCGGGACAAAGCGTCTGGACGGCGTTTCCTGTGCGACACCGGCGCCCAACTGAGCGTCATACCTGCCTCCGAGCAGGACAGGCTGGACGCAGTTTGCGGCCCCTCTTTGTTCGCTGCTAATGGCTCGGCCATACGCACTTTCGGCCCACGCGTCGTCACCCTCTGCTTCGGCAGCCAGCGCTTTCAATGGACTTTTGTTACCGCCAGCGTCCCCGTGGCTTTGCTGGGCGCCGACTTCCTCTGCGCGCACGGGCTGCTGGTCGACGTCAAACGACGTCGCCTTGTCCACGCCGAGACCTTCAGCTCCCTGGCGTGCACAATGAGCAGCTCCGCGCCGACCGAACTGGCGTGCGCCCTCCCGGCAACGAACGAGTTCGCTCGCCTGCTCGTGGAATTCCCGGCCCTCACGCGGCCGACGTTTTCGGCCGTCGCGGTGCGGCATGGGATCGAGCACCACATACCCACTACGGGCCCGCCGGTCTACGCCAGGGCCCGCCGCCTCGACCCAGCCAAGCTCGCCGTGGCAAAGGCCGAATTCGACGCGTTGGAGCACCTCGGCATCGTGCGGCGCTCCGATAGCGCGTGGGCCTCGCCACTGCACATCGTGCCAAAGCCGGGGGGTGGATGGCGCCCGTGTGGCGACTACCGCCGTCTCAATGACGCTACCACCCCCGACAGGTACCCGATCCCGCATATTCAGGACTTTTCCGCCCGTTTGGCGGGACGGGTCATCTTTTCGAAAATTGACCTGATACGGGGCTACCACCAGGTACCTGTCCGGGCGGCCGACGTCCCGAAGACGGCCGTCATCACGCCGTTCGGCCTGTTCGAATTTTTGCGGATGCCGTTTGGCCTCAAGAACGCGGCCCAGGCGTTCCAGCGCTTGATGGACGGCGTGCTGCACGACCTGCCGTTTCTTTTCGTCTATCTGGACGACATCCTCGTCACCAGCACGTCCCGCGCCGAGCACCTCCTCCACCTCCGAACACTGTTCGGTCGCCTCAGCGAGCACGGCTTAATTGTCAACCCGGTCAAATGCCACTTCGGCGCGACGACCGTTGACTTTTTGGGCCACCGCATCGCCAAGACCGGGGCCGTGCCGCTGCCGACCAAGGTCGAGGCCATCACCACGTTCCCGCGTCCCCGTTCCATCAAGGCCCTCCAAGAGTTCCTCGGCATGGTGAATTTTTATCACCGATTCGTGCCCCGCGCTGCTCAGCTCATGCGGCCCCTTTACGAGGCCCTCCGGGGCAAGCCGGCCAAGCATGACATTGTTTGGTCCGCGGCCATGGACGCGGCCTTCGCCAGTGCCAAACGGGCCCTCGCCGACGCAACGCTGCTGGCTCACCCGGTGCTCAACGCGCCCATCGCCCTCACTACGGACGCCTCCAACTACGCGGTGGGCGCCGTCCATGAGCAATGGGTGGACGGGGTTTGGCAGCCACTCGCTTTTTTCAGCCGGCAACTCCGGCCGAACGAGTTAAACTACAGCACGTTCGACCGCGAGCTGCTCGGGCTATTCCTGGCCGTTCGCCATTTCCGACACCTCCTGGAGGGCCGCCCTTTCACGGCTTTCGTCGACCACAAGCCGTTGGTCTACGCAATGGCTAAGGTCACGGAGCCGTGGTCGGCCCGCCAGCAGCGCCACCTCTCCGCCGTGTCGGAGTTCACCACGGACATCCAGCACGTCGCCGGCAAAGACAACGCCGTGGCCGACTGCCTTTCGCGGGCCAGCGCGAACGCGGTCCACCTCGGCGTGGACTTCACGCTCATGGCGGCCGACCAGACCACCGACGCCTCGGTGCAGGCACTCCGCGTGGCGGACACGGGCCTCCGCCTGGCCGACATCCCCTTCGCGGGCACCGTCCTGCTCTGCGACGTCTCCCAGGGCCAGCCTCGCCCCATCGTGCCCGTTTCCTGGCAGCGCCGCATCTTCGCCTCCATCCACGGCCTTTCTCACCCGGGCCGGAAAGCTTCTCAGAAGCTGGTGTCGGCGCGTTTCGTCTGGCACGGCCTTCGACGAAACATCCGCGACTGGGCCAACGCCTGTACGGCCTGCCAGCGAGCCAAGGTCCACCGCCACACCCAGGCCCCGCTGGCACCTTTCGCCGTGCCTGAACGGCGTTTCGACCACGTCCACGTGGACCTGGTGGGTCCCCTGCCCCCCTCGCGGGGGTTCACCCACCTGCTCACCATGGTGGACAGGACCACCAGGTGGCCGGAGGCCGTGCCCCTCACCTCCACCACCACAGCCGACGTGACGCAGGCGTTCATCGCCACCTGGGTCGCGCGCTTCGGCGCACCAGCGGACATCTCGTCCGACCGCGGCCCACAGTTCACGTCTGAGCTTTGGGGCGCGGTCGCCCGTTCGTTGGGGGTCACGCTGCACCGCACCACGGCCTACCACCCCCAAGCCAATGGGTTGTGCGAGCGGTTTCACCGCTCCATGAAGGCCGCACTCATGGCCGGCCTTCAGGACGACGGTTGGGCCGACCGGCTGCCGTGGGTCCTTTTGGGCCTTCGCACGGCCCCCAAGGAAGACCTCCAGGCGTCCGCCGCCGAGCTCGTCTACGGCCAGCCACTCCGCGTCCCGGGCGAATTCGTGCCTGACGCTACCAGTCCCTGGTCCGCCGCTCACCAGCGCTCGGACCTCCAGGAGGCCGCCCGACGATTTGCCCCCGTGCCGACGTCCCGCCACGGTGGCCCCCAGTCCTACGTCCGCCCGGCGCTTCGCACAGCGGAGTACGTCTTTGTGCGTCATGACGCGCACCGGGGGCCACTCCGGCCGCCGTACGACGGGCCCTTCCGGGTCCTGCGACGGGGCGACAAGTCTTTCATCGTCGACTTCGGCGGCCGGCCGGACCGGATTTCTGTGGACCGCCTCAAACCGGCGCACATGGACGTCGACCGACCACCACGGTTGGCCCTTCCTCCGCGGCGAGGCCGCCCCCCATCCACAGTTCCCCCCGCTCGACCACCCACCACCACGTCAGACCCCTCCCCACGACCCTCCAGGGGTCGCTTCGGCCGGGTCATCCGGACCCCCCTTAAATTGACCCTGCCGGTGCAGGTCGATTCTGGAGGGGCGTGTGTAGCGGTTACCGCTGGATGTACATAATCGCCTTGCACCGGCCAGAACACGGCCAGACGCGCCTCTCCCGGGCATGCCCGGACTCACTGTTCCCGGGCACGCCCGAACCTCCCGGGCACGCCCGGTCTCGCCTTTCCCGGGCATGCCCGCTCTCGCCTTTCCAGGGCTCGCCCAGAGCGTCCGGGCATGCCCGCTATCGCCTTTCCAGGGCTTGCCCAGAGCGTCCGGGCATGCCCGCTATCGCCTTTCCAGGGCACGCCCAGAGCGTCCGGGCATGCCCGCTATCGCCTTTCCAGGGCTCGCCCAGAGCGTCCGGGCATGCCCGCTATCGCCTTTCCAGTGCTCGCCCAGAGCGCCCGGGCACGCCCAGCCTCGACTTGCCAGGCCGCAGCCAAACACGCCCGGGCAGGTCCAGACTCGCCTTTCCAAGGCTCGCCCTTGATACCCGGGCATGCCCGGTATAGCTTTTGCCGGGCAAACTTCCCGACATAAATGTGTATATATATTGTTGCCCGAAAAACGGGCTTGTCAGAATACCTGAGCTGTTTTGTTTCAATAAAGCAACTCGGACGAATTCCGTCTTTGGTCGCGTCAATTCTTTCGACTCGCGTTGGAGCGCAGTTCCTTCACTTTTGTGTATTGCAGTAGAACTCCACCGCTATCAAATGTGCCTTATGGACCTCCCTATATATAACACTCTGAGTGGGAAGCCTGGGACTTAAGGCGATGGCAACACCCGCCTTGGGTGTGGAAACCCCACTCAGCCACCATTGCCCTTTAAAAAGTTTACACCATTCAGCTGCCAAATTGTTTGTGGCATGGGTCTCTTGCAATAGAAATGACATCTGCTTTTACCCTCTCCATTGCCTGGATTGCTTGAATTTTTCGTAAGGGGCACATCCCCCATTGATGTTCAGGGAGGCAATATGTATTTCTCGCATTGTCATTCTAAGGTGGTAGCTCACCGTCCGCCTGCAAGTCCTTATTCGCCTTTGTTACTGCTTTACGAAGACGTTGAAATTGAGGCTCCGAGAGCATGGGGTCATTTTTCTGTAAAAGAGGTTTCGAAACCTTAATGAAAGCTTGAACATCAGGGAAATGATCTCTAATTACAACATGACGTTGTCTAAACGTTTCGTTTAAGAAATCAATGACCTTCCCTTTTGTCACCTCTGCTTGCCTCACCTGCTCCTTCCGAGACTCACTCAGGGCAGCAAGACTGCATCCTTCCTCATCAGCCTCGACCCCACTCTCACCCAGTGGTGTATCAGGTACTGGCACCTCATCTGTGTCATTGTCACCATGGTATTTTTGTTGCGTCTGCATGGCACCAACTACCCCATCGTTGTTGTCTGCCACCGACTTATCAATCTCTTTCTCATCATCCTCCGTTGAGATGAGGGTCCTTAACTGCTCGTCGCATGGTGCAGGGTGTCCACCATCACACACGGTGACACGCTCGGTAATGCTTCGATTCTCTTCATCCTGTGAAATGGGCAGATTCCCATCTCTACCTAATGCATTACCATTTTGCTCATGGTCATCAGATTGGTCTGTATTTCCATCTGCCTGCACGAGAACAATTTTGTTTCCTTTTCCTCCATTCTCATCGCTCGCAAGAGAGCGTTTCAAGTTTCTCCTCGACTCGGTCTCCATCAGCTTCACCTCCTCGAAGTCCCTTTGTTCTTGAGGTTGCAGCCTCTCCTCCACATATGGTTGCTCCACTACCGTATGGGCTTCTCCACCAGCACTACTGTCACCCGCACCCTCGTATTCCGGTGTTGACCTTTTTTCGACACCTGGCTCATCTACAGGGTCGTTCAAGTCATTTACAGGGGGGGGGGGGGGGGGGGGGGCTGCCCCAGCTGCTGTGGCATAACTCTTCCTCACATCAGGACAATACTGCCGAGTGTGTCCGTATGCCCCACATGTATAGCAAATCAAGGTCTCAGTAGCTGCAAAGATCCGGTAATCATGATCTCCTATTTTAAAATTTATAGATATGTTCAGCTGTTTTGCCTCATCCTTTAGTACGACGAAACAAAAACGTCTAAACGACTCGACATGCTTCAGCCTTCCGTTCCTGGTTCGCAGGGGGACCGTGATAATTCGTGAGACGACAGTCCCATGCTCCCCTAATTTACGTAGGATTTCTTCATTCCTCAGAAAGGGCGGAACGTTACTTAAAATAACTTTAACCGCCGGCGTGTCCATGGACGATACCGGGACAAATTGGTCATTCCCCAACGTTAACCCGTTTTGCACCACGATGTCTGCAAGGCTAACTTGTGACACGAAAACCACCACTTTGTGGTTCATTCGAGACGCAGCACGAATGTTATTCACCCCGATCAAATCCCCGATTGCAAGTAGAACATCGTCCATTTGCACGTCTTCCGGCGGAACAAGGCACAGCCCGTGCTTACGCGATAACACCTCATCACTAACACGATCAGCAGTCCTTTGACTATTCCTATTAGCCATTTATCGGCAATAAACTAAACAAACTAAACAGTAACAATGCAATAAACTAACCAAACAAATCTAAATTAGTTAAATAAATAAATTAATAATCGGCACGGTATAACCAGCCCACGTTATAAATTAATACAGGTGGCTAACCGTTACCGTGCTGTCTCTCTCTCCCTCTCTTGTCTCAAGAGCAGAAGGGAAACACGGAGAAAACTTCACAGCCTCGTACAAGGACACAAATGGAGTGAAAGGAGGATAGGAAAGACCACCAACACAGCACCGTACTCACAGCTCAACACCCACAGCCGCCATGATTACCACACCCACGCACGACTCACAACCATCCAGAAGAGAGATATAGAGAGATATCGAGAGATATCGAGAGATATAGGGAGATAGAGAGATAGAGAGATAGAGAGATAGAGAGATAGAGAGATAGAGAGATAGAGAGATAGAGAGAGAGAGAGCATGGGGTGGTGGAAGTGGAGGAGGAGGGGAGTAATGGGGATACACAGGTGGGAGTGATGTCGGCACCCGACTAGTACATCAGAAATGCAATCCACATGAACCCAGAATGTCATCCTTGCTCTGCAGAGTGGAATAATAAGGAAAACACTGTGGCGGACACAAAAGCCCACTGGCGTGGTGACATCATTCCGCGCACCAAGTGGGTGGTGGCCACGCCCGAGGGGTAGGCGTGGCCTCATGATATACACCGGGCGCGCAGCCTGGAGCGCGCCAGTGTTACAGTGAGCTCCTGAAATAAAGACGCTTATAAGTTACCGCTTGTCCGCTTCCTCCTTGCTCGCAAGCAGCGCGCGTAACGCCGTGCTTTACTGGTGACCCCCTCGACGTTGGATCTGCCGGAGCGATCCTTCCACACGCGACGCCATTGCCATGGCCAACTTCATCAAACTTCCCGAATTTTGGGAGGCTCAGGCCGAAGTCTGGTTTGTCCAGGCCGAAGCCCAATTTCAGCTTCGGCGCCTCACCGGCGATGACAAGCGCTATTGCCACGTCGTCGCCTCCCTCGAGCCCGGCACGGCTACTCGAGTTGTGTCCGTCCTTCGCCACCCACCGGACGGCCACAAGTACGAGGCACTCAAGCGGCTACTCCTAGCCACGTTCGGCCTCATGGACGACGCACGGGCCGACCGCCTCCTGGATCTCCCCGAGCTCGGTGACACGCGCCCGTCGGTCCGAATGGACCATATGCTGTCACTGTTGGGCGACGAAGCCCCCGGTTCTCTATTCCGGGTGCTTTTCCGTCGCCAACTTCCAGCGCAGGTTCGCCTCGCGTTGGCCGGGACCGGGCTAACGGAACTATGCCACCTCCGCACGCTCTTCGAACACCTGGGCCAGCATGGCCTGATTGTGAACCCCGCAAAGTGCCGGTTCGGCGCCGCCATAATCGATTTTCTGGGGCACCGTGTCACCAGGCACGGAGCCGTCCCCCTGCCGGCCAAGGTGGAGGCGGTGAAGGGGTTTCCGCGCCCCCGCACGATCAGAGGGCTGCAGGAGTTCCTGGGCATGGTGAACTTTTACCATCGGTTCCTGCACCGTATCGCCCAGCTCCTGCGCCCCCTGCACGAAGCTCTCCGAGGTAAGCCGGGCAAAGGCGACGTTACCTGGACTGAGCAGATGGACACGGCGTTCACGGGCGCGAAGCTCACCTTGGCTAACGCCACCATGCTCGCGAACCCGGTGCCCGATGCACCGATCGCCCTCACCACCGATGCCTCGGACTACGCGGTGGGCGCGGTGCACGAGCAATGGGTGCGTGGAGCTTGGCAACCGCTGGCGTTCTTTAGCCTTCAGCTTCGCCCGCCCGAACGCCGTTACAGTACCTTCGACCGCGAGTTGCTCGGGCTTCACTTGGCGGTCAGGCACTTCCGCCATCTGCTCAAGGGCCGTGCGTTCACTGCCTTCGTCGACCACAAGCCGCTGATCTTCGCGATGGGCAAGGTCACCGAGCCGTGGTCGGCCCGGCAGCAGCGTCACCTCTCGGCCGTGTCCGAGTACACGACGGACATCCAGTACGTCGCGGGGAAGGACAACCCAGTGGCGGATTGCCTTTCCCAGGCCGTCGCCCACGCAGTCCACCTCGGCATCGACTATGCCCGGATGGCAGCGGACCAGGCCGCTGACCCCAACGTCCAGGCCTTGCGGACCGCCGTCACGGGCCTCCGCGTCACCGAGGTGCCGTTCGACGGCGCGGGCGCGGCCCTCTTGTGCGACGTCTCCCTCGGGCGTCCTCGCCCCATCGTGCCCGCGGGCTGGCAGCGCCAGGTGTTTGACGCCATCCACGGCCTGTCCCACCCGGGCGTGAGGGCCTCCCAAAGGCTGATCGCCGACAAGTTCGTCTGGCATGGCCTCCGGAAGGCCGTCCGCGGCTGGGCCAGGACGTGCCTTGCGTGCCAGCGCGCCAAGGTGCACCGGCACACCCAGGCCCCGTTGGCCCCGTTCACGGTGCCGGAACGCCGGTTTGACCACGTCCACGTGGACCTGGTGGGACCTCTGCCCCCCTCGCGGGGTTTCACCTACGTCCTCACCATGGTGGACCGCACCACCCGGTGGCCGGAGGCCGTGCCCTTGGCATCGACAACGGCGGCCGATGTCGCGCAGGCTTTCATCGCCACCTGGGTCGCCCGGTTCGGCGCCCCCTCAGACATCTCGTCCGACCGCGGCCCCCAGTTCACCTCGGAGCTCTGGGGGGCGGTCGCGCAGGGGCTCGGGGTCCGGCTGCACCGAACCACGGCCTACCACCCCCAGGCTAACGGCCTGTGTGAGCGATTTCACCGCTCATTGAAGGCCGCACTCCGGGCCACCCTCCGCGACGGCGGCTGGGTCGACAGGCTCCCCTGGGTCCTGCTGGGCCTCCGGACGGTGCCCAAGGAGGACCTGCGCGCATCCGCGGCGGAGTTGGTCTTCGGGCAACCGCTGCGGGTGCCGGGCGAGTTCCTCCCCGACTCCACGGCACCATGGTCCGCGGCACAGCAGCGCTCCACTCTGCAAGAGACCGCCCAGAGGTTCGCCCCGGTGCCAACGGCATGCCACGAGCACCCACCAATGCACGTCGCCCCGGAGCTTCGCACGGCGGAGTACGTCTTCGTCCGCCACGATGCCCACCGGACACCACTGCGGCCCCCGTACGACGGGCCTTTCCGCGTGCTGGAGACCGGGGCGAAGCACTTCACCCTGGACATCGGCGGTACTCCTGACCGCGTTTCGGTAGACCGCCTCAAGCCGGCCCACCTCGACGTGGACCATCCACCGCCAGTGGCCCGACCCTCACGTCGGGGCCGCCCCCCTGCGGGCGGACCCCCGGCACCACCCAGCCCCACCGCCACGCCGCCCCCCGGTCCTGCACCCATCCCAGGAGCAGCCAGGGGCATCCCACCTGGCATCCCTGCACCCCGGACGCCGCCGATCGCCAGGGGGCGCTTCGGCCGGGTCATTCGTCTGCCCCGCAAACTGGCCCTCCAGGTGCGCGGGAATTCTGGGGGGGCGCGTGTGGCGGACACAAAAGCCCACTGGCGTGGTGACATCATTCCGCGCACCAAGTGGGCGGTGGCCACGCCCGAGGGGTAGGCGTGGCCTCATGATATACACCGGGCGCGCAGCCCGGAGCGCGCCAGTGTTACAGTGAGCTCCTGAAATAAAGACGCTTATAAGTTACCGCTTGTCCGCTTCCTCCTTGCTCGCAAGCAGCGCGCGTAACGCCGCGCTTTAACACGTTCTTTAAATGCATATGGACATTCACTGGAGGAACCTCTTCTGCAGTAAGAAATTTGCTAACTGTTCTCTGCTGCGTAAGCACAACTAGTGGGGCGGCCATTTTGAAAGAGAGTCGTGATGTTATCACGTGACCAATCACAGTGCCACTGCCACTCAACTTCAAATGGGCGGGCGATACAAACCTTTCATTGTGATCTTGCTGAGCTTTCTGACGACGCTTTGGTTAGCTTACACACACATACACATTCACCAATTGTCTGTCTGTCTGTTCCCATGTACTGCAAAAACGGCTGAACCGATCGCAACGAAATTTTGGGTGGGTAATCCTGGGACCTCCTGGAGTAAAATAGGCGAAATTGTTTTTCCAATTTCCAAATTTCCAGTTTTTCCAAACACGATGGAATAATATTTACCGATATGAACAGTGTTGTGGCTTTTATTGAAATTCTACAAAGTCTGTTTAGATTTTGATGATTTGCGTGTGATATGATTTGACGGATGTTTGTATAAATCGTTTAAAATAAAAAAAGCCTCCAATTTCTGATATTTTGCCTTTTCATTTGGGCCTCCCAATTGAAGCCCCGCCCATCGGGCGGGTACCATTGCTAGTGAATTGAAAAGGAAGAGGCATTACTTTTGTACCGACTTATCTCGTACATCAATTTGGAAAAGAAATGATCTCTTTGACCTCTTACTGTTATTTTGGCTAAAAAAAGAGAAAATCTACCAGACTGATTTCAGCGCTGGATAAACTAATGAGGAGCCGGTGAGAAAGACTGCATTTTTAGCCGCGTCGCAGACGCTGGTCATAGAGTGCCCTCTGCTGTTGTTGTTGTTGTTCTTCTTGTTCTTCTTCTTGTTCGTGCAGAGAAGACAAAACCTCAAAGCTCCACCCATTCTGGGAACCATAGCTCCACCCATTCTTGGAGAGGCTTCATATAAACAAATATCCACCATTTTATTAACTCGCATAGCTTTGAGGCCTGTTTTGTAGGCCCGTGGTGTCTTCCTCTCTCACACAGTTTTATTTCAAATCAAATTCGATATATCATTTCATTTTTCACAGTCGCTAACATAGTTTTAGACTCGGTTGAAAAAAAACGGGAAGAAAATCCAATGAAAGTTGACCTTTATAGAACGAAATGAATTCTCAAAGGCCTGTAACTTCCAAGTCCATTGAGATTTTTTTTTTAAATCGCGGCATGGTCAGTCATACACCGCCCGAAATAACAGACGGGAAAATGCCGAGATATATATATATTTTGTTTAAATCGCGGCATGCTCAGTCATACACCGCCCGAAATAAGAGACGGGAAAATGCCGAGATATATATATTTTGTTTAAATCGCGGCATGGTCAGTCATACACCGCCCGAAATAACAGACAGAAAAATGCCAAGATATATTTAAAATTCGTCCATTTGATGACAATCGTCACGATGAAATATTTAATTTATACATCGTCACAATAATGTGGAGAGAGGAGCATAGATAGCTTCGTTCACATGTCGCCACATACGGGAAATTGCCGAGATATATATTTTTAAAATCGCGGCATGGTCAGTCATACACCGCCTGAAATAACAGACGGGAAAATGCCGAGATATATTAAAAATTCGTCCATTTGATGACAATCGTCACGATGAAATATTTAATTTATACGTCGTCACAATAATGTGGAGAGAGGAGCATAGCTTCGTTCACGTGTCGCCACACACGGGAAATTGCCGATATATATATTTTTTAAATCGCGGCATGGTCAGTCATACACCGCCTGAAATAACAGACGGGAAAATGCCGAGATATATTAAAAATTCGTCGCTACACACGGGAAATTGCCGAGATATATTTTCACTTTGCACAAAAATAACATCAAGTAATCGAATTAATAGGAATGTCCTGTGCCTATAACATCGACGTTATAGGCACAGCTGCATCTAGGCATTGTGTAACATCGACGTGGCTTTTGTTTTAATTAAAACTTTTTGTACTTGTTTTTAAAAGAATACACGAGCAGTCGGTACATGGAATAGAGGAATGAAGAACTTGTCTTACTAGAGAACTAGTTTTTCTTTAGAAAGGAGGTGATTACCAGATCTCATATATGTGTGTTTGAGAGTAAATAGGAGAGTGAAGACACTAACAAGACAGGGGTATTTCACACAAAGAGTGATTATGCCACACACACGGAGCAAAAAGTGGGGTTAAGCAATTGGTTCACTTCTGTCTGTCCGTCCATCCGTCCACAAACGTTAGTTTATGATCGAGCAACAACTTAATTTCAATCAAATGTTATATTTTCAACACAAATCGAACATGAATGTGAGTGGCGAGGAGGGTTATGTTATTATCCTTATTCAAACATGTAAGTCAAAATATCTCGACAAAACACCTCAATCCACTGGAAAATGAGGAAAAGGAATTCTGTACCATTCTGTAAGTGTAAAGGGTGAGACTTGTAATACCCTCTCCCACCTTGAGGCGGCGCTACATGATACACATTTACATAGAAATCCCCCCCCCCCCCACCCTTTCCACCCCTCTCCTCCCCAAGAACACGGGAAAAGATAAAAACACCCCGATACACTAATTGCTGTCATGTTGATCTTACATAGCAAGTCTGGATGTAACCGGACCAGATCTGTTGGAGGAGTAGCGCTACAAACAAACAAACAAGAAATATATGGTGAAATCCCTAAAACGAGTTGTTGACCTTTGGTATATTGTCACCTTTTGTCCGATGTTGACCTCAAAAATGATTGGTGGTTGAATTCAGTGACCTGATGGGAAAATCCTCTTCAAATTTCAAGCCAATTGGATGAAAATTGACTTTTATAAATTACGCCTATGTTGACCCTTTGACCTCAAATATAATTGGTAGTTGAATTCATAAACCTGATATGCAAAGCCTGTTCAAATTTCAAGTCAATCAGATGGAAATTGAGGATTTTAGAAATTCCACCTAAGTTATTGCCTTTTTTTTTTTTTTTTTTTTTGGATACAGAATCGAGTCTCGTGAAAGAGCTAACATTTATCACACAAACAAATCAAACAGACAAACAAAATATATAAAAAGAGGGAGCGGTAGACAAGATGGGGAGAGAAGGGGAAGCACACAAACACAACATTTGAGAGCAGGGACATCGGGAGATGTGTGGGAGGGAGAGGGCGTGGGGGGAGGAGGCGTGGGAATGGGTGGGGGGTGGGTGGGAGAAATATAAAACACAAGGACACCAAGCACTTCCAGGAAAGAAGTTGGTATTTCAAAAAAGTGGATTTGGGGTGAAATTAGCGGGGGTAGAAAAGATCAAGGTTTTGGATGGGGGAAGATAAGAGATGGTGGTGAACAGCTGTTTTAAAGACCTGGAGGGAGGAGTGGGATTGAAGAGAATGAGGGAGTTTGTTCCAGAGGCGGGAGAAAAGAGGAATGAAGGAGTGAAGGTGAGCAGAGAGTCTTGATTTTGGCAGTTTAACCATAAGAGGGTTGCAGGCAGATCTTGTGGACCTGTAGGAATAGTTGGGGGACAGAGCGCAGAGAGAGCTAGGGGGGGCAAGGCCGGAGAGGAGTCGGTAGAAGACGGAAAGACCACCAACCTGCCTGCAGTGAGTGAGTGAAAGGCCCTCGGAGATAGCTTCATCGCGGGAGATTCCAATGATTCTGAACGCTTTGGTTTCAACAGCGTGAAGTCGAGCTAGGTGTGAGGCAGGAGCAGCAGCCCAGAGGGGAGAGCAGTATTCCATTTGAACTGCGGATGAAAGCCTTGTATGTGGTGAGGAGCTCAGGTGTGCCAAGGAAGGACTTCGCACGACGGAGGATGCCCAGTCGGCGACTGGCTTTGGGCGCCAGATTTGAAATGTGGTTTTCCCAGGAAGGATCATGGCAGATAGTGAGACCCAAAAGCTTGAGTGACAGAACTTCTTGGAGAGGATTATTCAGAAAGTGGATGGGAGGGTTGTCCAGTCAGTCTTTTTGGAGAGACTTCGTAAGAGTGTGAGATTTGTCAGGATTGAAAGACGTGTTCCACTTGTTTGCCCAGTCTGTGATTTTGTCCAGGTCTGCAGAGAGTGCGGAGCCTGCAGACTGCCGATCTGAGGGATGAGGAATGGAGCGACAGAGAGTAGAGTCATCAGCAAAGAGATAGAGAGGATTTTCAAGAGAGTCAGAGAGATCATTGATGAAGACCAGAAAAAGCACAGGGCTCAGAACACTGCCCTGGGGAACTCCAGCCTGAACAGGAAGAGGAGATGAGAGAAACCCATTCAGGGCCACACGTTGACTACGGCTAGAGAGGAAG
The DNA here is from genome assembly GCF_964187855.1 of Myxine glutinosa. Lineage (NCBI taxonomy): Eukaryota > Metazoa > Chordata > Myxini > Myxiniformes > Myxinidae > Myxine > Myxine glutinosa. The sequence goes on from NC_136261.1 coordinate 48,525,977, forward strand.
TCCGCCAGCCATGCGTGGAGATTTCCATGGATACCAAAGGAGGAGAGTTTGGTGAGCAGAGCGGGGTGCCAGACCGTATCGAAGGCACGTGATATGTCAAGGGAGGCAGCTCTAATTTCCTGTTTGGCATTGAGGACCTCCATCCATTGTTGGGAAAGCAGAAGCAGCATGTCCAGAGTAGAGTGACCTGGTCTGAAACCAAATTGGTGATCAGAGATCAAGCCATTGGAGACGAAAGATTTCATATCCGAAGCAATGATGGATTCCATGACTTTGCTGATAATTGGGAGAAGGCTGATTGGTCTGTAGATGCTAGGATCTGTTTTTGTGCAAAGCGGTGATGTTGGCTGATTTCCAAGCAGATGGCAGTTGACCTTGAGCAAAAGAGAGGGTGAAGAGAACAGAGAGAGGGAGTGAAAGAGCGGAAGAACAGGATTTTAGGACCCGTGGGCTGATGCCGTCAGGTCCAGTTGCAGAATCAAAGTCGAGGGTTGACCGAAACTTTTCCACCTTGTCAGGAGGAAAGGACACAGAGTCCAAGAGCAGCTGGGTACGACTGGGTACGGTGGGAGTAGTGTATATATGTTGCTTCTCGGACACTCTCATTTTCCCATTGACTTACATGTTAATTTTTCCCCTCCCTCATTGCCCCTAAACACCTCTATTTCTCTCACCCTGTTCTTTACGAACCTTCTAACCTTTTGACATGTTATCCTTATTCATTAGACCACTTAAACAATGGTCCTTCTGTGTGAACCTGTGATCCTTCTGACCTTATGGACCTTTTAACCTTTTACTCTTAATATCATCTGGTGAATCATCTTTGGCCCACTCAAACAACGACCCCACAAATATTTGTTTATGCGTGGGAAATAATTTAATTCTCTTGCCACTCTCTTCACCATCTAATATATTAACAAAAAATATGTTTGAGTTTGGTTCTTGATTAAGATATTTTAATTGAGCTAAGATAAAATGGTAAACCTCCCTCAATGTTCTTGTTTGAGCGCCTCCAGTGCCATACACTTTTTGGTAGGCTCTGTCCACCTTTTGTTAAGCTCCGTCCACTTTTTGGTAAGCCCCGCCCCCTTTAAGCCCCGCCCACTTTTTGCGAAGCCCCGCCCACTTTTTGCGATGCCTCGCCCGTTTTTGATAAACCCGCCCACTTTTTGCTAAGCCCCGCCCACTTTCGCTAAGCTCCACCCACTTTTGCTAAGCCCCACCCACTTTATAAACTCTTTAGCATTGTGTCATTTCCAGGTAATACATTACATCATTTTCAGGGAATTCCCATCACATCATTTCCAGTTAAGACACGCCCAGGGAATTTCCACAGGAAATGACACACCCAGTCCTTATAAAAGGCACCGACCACACAGGCTTTTTCAAACACGCTTTCTGCTTCACTTGAGAATGGACTACAATGCCGAAATGGAATGGGATAACTTTGCTATTCCTTGGAGTCCTACTTCCTGTGTAGAACTCAACCTTCAGATTGATGAACTGGACTCGAACCTCTTATCAATGGAGGTAAGTTTGTTTATTTATTTATTTCTTTATTTATTTAATTAATTATTAATTTAATTATTTATTTTAATTTTTTTTTTTTTTAGATCAGACTCGTGTAAGAGTTAACAAAGTTTATTTTAATATTCATAGAGCTTGATTTATACAAATAAAAATAATGTATTAAATTAATACATTGTTATTTTCTTTCACAGGAAATTGTATCTGAGATACGAAATGAAAATTCTGCTTTTAACACAACTTGGGATGAAGTTATTTTTTTGTTTGAAGACATTTTGAACAACCAAGACCCCCAGAACGAGTTCTACCTTGATGACCCAGCCAAAGAGTTATACCTTGGAGATCCACAAAATCCTGAAAAAGAGTTTTACCATGATGATACTTGTTGTGAGTTATCAAAACAAAACCCACTGAACAAGTTCTACCTTGATGAGCCAGAATACAAGTCATACATTGGAGACCCACAAATTTCTGAAAATTGGGAAAGGGGAGTTCTCCCTGATGGTCCGCAGTTATACTATGTGAGACACATCATAGAAACCCAAAAAAATTGTGAAATGGGAATTCTCCCTGATGGTCCGCAGTTATACTATGTGAGACACATCATAGAAACCCTAAAAAATTGGGCAAGGAGAGTTCTCCCTGATGGTCCGCAGTTATACTATGTGAGACACATCATAGAAACCCTAAAAAATTGGGCAAGGAGAGTTCTCCCTGATGGTCCGCAGTTATACTATGTGAGACACATCATAGAAACCCTAAAAAAATTGGGAAAGGGAAGTTTTCCCTGATGGTCCGCAGTTATACTATGTGAGACTTATCACGGAAACCCCCAATATTTCTGAAAATTGTGGTTCTACCTTGGGGACTTGGAAAGATGGTTATATTTTTGGAGACTCGGAATGGGGGTTTTGTTTTGATGACTCGGAATGTGATACCTATCTTGGAGGCTCAATAGGAATGTGGTTATACCTTGGGAACTTGGAAAGTTGGTTTTATTTTGGAGACTCTACCTGTGGGGTTCCTCTTGGAGACTCTTTGGATTCTAAAGCAATGAACAATGTTCTTTATTTAATGACGCTTGATTTAAGCAATATCAAGAAAGTTCGAGGAAGAAAATGCTGGAAAATTCTTTCTTCCCATTTCTACTTCTTCAAACTTGAAAGCCTTGAAAGACAGAATTGGAGGAAGAGGAAAAAAAAGAAAAAGAAATACGTATTTAAAAAAAGAAGAAAAGAAAGATTATGTTAGGGTTTGGGTGGGATTTTGAATGTGAGGGTTAGGGATGGGGTTGGGTTAGGGATGGGGTTGGGTTAGGGTTGGGATTTTGAATGTGAGGGTTAGGGTTGGGGTTGGGTTAGGGATGGGATTGGGTTAGGGTTGGGATTTTGAATGTGAGGGTTAGGGATGGGTTGGGTTAGGGATGGGGTTGGGTTAGGGTTGGGTTAGGGATGGGGTTGGGTTAGGGATGGGATTGGGTTAGGGTGGGATTTTGAATGTGAGGGTTAGGGATGGGGTTGGGTTAGGGATGGGGATGGGTTAGGGTTGGGATTTTGAATGTGAGGGTTAGGGTTGGGGTTGGGTTAGGGATGGGATTGGGTTAGGGTTGGGATTTTGAATGTGAGGGTTAGGGATGGGTTGGGTTAGGGATGGGGTTGGGTTAGGGTTGGGTTAGGGATGGGGTTGGGTTAGGGATGGGATTGGGTATGGGATTGGGTTGGGTTAGGGATGGGGTTGGGTTAGGGATGGGGTTGGGTTACGGATGGGTTGGGTTAGGGATGGGGTTGGGTTAGGGATGGGTTTGGGTTAGGGATGGGTTTGTGTTAGTGATGGGGTTGGGTTAGGGATGGGGTTGGGTTAGGGTTTGTATATTATTATGACTCACTCACCCATACACACACACACACAAAAGTTAAGCCCCAACTGGAAAGTTGAGGGATTCTGTGTTTGGGGTTCACAGATTTAAAGACGTATCCCCATTATACACACACAAAAGTTAAGCCCCAACTGAAACGTTGTGGGATTCTGTGTTTGGGGTTCACAGATTTAAAAACGTATCCCCATTATACACACACAAAAGTTAAGCCCCAACTAAAAAGTTGTGGGATTCTGTGTTTGGGGTTCACAGATTTAAAAACGTATCCCCATGATACACACACAAAAGTTAAGCCCCAACTAAAAAGTTGTGGGATTCTGTGTTTGGGGTTCACAGATTTAAAAATGTATCCCCATTACATTTTATTTATTTATTTATTATTTTCAAGGGTATTATCTGCTTACTTGTGTTTTTTGTAATTCGTGTGAGTAAAATGAACCCAAGATTTCTTCTCCATTTAAATCATATAATTTGTAGGTCCAAGGGTTTGTAGCCATTACATCAACGATTTTAAATAATTCATTAGTCCATCTCTTTGTATAACCTTTCTCAAAATGGCTTTTCCATTTGTATATTCTTACAATATCACCAACTTTGAACTTGGGCTTTCTCAAATTAATCTCCTTTTCATATTCTAATTTTGTAAATGCTTCTGATGGTTTTGATTTTGTTGATGAATGAACTGTATTATTGTAATTATCTACAATATCCTGAATTAAATACACCCATTTTTGAGAACCGCGTTGTGTGAATTTTTTATATAATTTCTCTTTTAAAGTACGATTAAAACGCTCAATAACAACTGCCTTTCCTTCATTAAAGGTGCTGTATAATTTAATACCCTTCCCCTTAAGAAATTTCATGAATATTTTGTTATAGAACTCTGTTCCCTCATCAGTCCATAACTTCTTTGGTTTCCTTTTATCCCGATCAAATATTAGCTTAAAGGCTAACATTAAAGTATCACCTCTTTTATTTTTTAAAGGGACAACCCAGGCAAATCTACTCCTCAAATCAATAACGGTTAAAGCATACCTGTATCCCCTGTCATTATTCAATTCAATTAAATCAGCGGACCATATGTGGTCGGTGTATTTAGAATAAACCTTCCTTCTTTTAAACTTTGTGATTATAGGTTTGTGTAATTCTTCAGCCAAAAGCTCCTCAGACTTGATGACATCATTAGAGCCTAATAGTTTTTTGAGGAATAACCAAGACCAAGTTTCAATTTAGCATTTATCAAATTTCTCACAATAAACCTATCAACTTTCTCTCTCAACGTTGGATTTTGTATCAAAGACAAATTATACAACATTTCGCTGTCGGCTTTATGTTTTTCAGTCAACGTAGTGGTTTTCCCATAAGCAATATCATGCTTCATACACACTTCGTCAACCCTATTTGTAGGTTTAGACCAAGGTTTAGGATTGTCAGCCTCATCTAATCTTTTATCCAAGTTTGTTCCTGGACCACAGAAAGAATACCCTGGAAGGTGTAATTCCCCTGGAATTCCAGTTGTTGTAAATTTACTTCCTGACAGAAACTTTTGTATATCTCCTCCTCTTTTAGGTGAGATGAATTGGCACTTTTTAGAGCCACATACTTGACATATTCCTTTTTGATAAACTCTATTATTTTTAGCTTTAACATAAGAGATATTTTTAGATTTAGTTTTCTTTTTACATTTGAGACAATAACTCATATTTATTTATCAGAAAAATTCCGACAGAGTATCAAAACCTTTTTGGTTTTCAACATATACATTTCAATCTTTATTTTTAAAACATAAAGAATCCTAAGGAATGCCTTCACTCTCTCCTCCATTTATTTACAAATAAAAACTAACTAAAGTCAATGACACCAACATCATCAATCACATAATCTTTTCCTTCTTCTTCTTCTTCTTCTTCACCACTTTCTCATTTAAATCTCCTCCCTGAAATTGAAGACATTGACGTTGTTATTTTTGAAACCATTATCTTCATAAGAGTTGTTAATTCTTTAATTTCCTCTTCGGTGCGTTGAGATTGATTTATTTGCTGTAATACACTCAATCTTTTACGAATCTCACTGATTTCCATCTTTTTATATTTTTCCTCCCTCTCTCTTTGCTCCCTTTCCTCCCTCTCTTCCTTCTCCTTTTTCTCCCTCTCCTCCTCCTTTTTCTCCCTTTCCTCCTTCTCCTTTTTCTCTCTTTCCTCCTTCTCTTCTTTAACTCCTTCCTCATTTATCTTAGCAATTTTTGATATCAATATTTTCACAGCATTCATTCTTTCTTTATTTTCCTCTTCAGTGAGTTGAGATTGATCTTCTTGCTGTCATACATCCACTCTTTTTTGAATCGCTCTGATTTCCATCTCCCTCTCCTCCCTCTCTCTTTGTTCCCTCTCCTCCTTCTCTCTTTTCTCTCTTTTCTCCTTCTCTTCTTCAACTCCTTCCTCATCCCTTGCTACCCTTGAGTTTAAACCCCAAAGAATATTATACATATACTCATCTGGATTTTGAGATATCCTTGTATCTATAATTATTTTTCTCATAATAGGATACCAATAAGATTTGTTGACGATTTCTAAAAGAGTTTTATATTTCATAACTTTGAGAAGTTCATTTTTATTTAATACTTTAAACAAGTCTCTATTTGTGGGTTTAACAATATCAGTATAAGGCCAGTTTTTTATGACAAAATTCCCATGTATATGCTCCAAATCATAAGGTATGTAATACCGAGCACCCTTTTCTTGTAGGTATCCTTGAATACAAAAATTATAATTCTCTTGTAGTCTTCTTCCTGCCATTTATGTATCAGAAATATATGTGAGATTAATATTATGACAGGTAATACCACCCCATCTTCCCACTACCAAATCGGTTTGTATTCCTCGGCTTTCTATCCTTATCTCATGACCTTCCTTCTTTGTAATGCTAACCATCGCTATACTATCATATATTTTTCTTTTCTTAAAACCATGTATTTGTTGTTTATTAATTGTACTTCCACATAAATCCTTATCCTCACCAAGTGGATAATATTCTTCTTTACAAGACTGATTCAAATCATGTAGGTCTTCTATGTTTATTGAAAAAGACCAATTATACCCTAAATCAGGCATATCATACACCCATTTATTAATTCGCATATTAACTATATGTCCTTCTTTATAAAATTCAATTGTAAGCAGGTAGTTAAATTCAATGAGGAAAGGTGTATGGTCAGTATAACCAGGTGTTGTGGTTGTAAATTTTACTTGTTTAACAAAACGTGCTGTTTTCTTTAAAAATATATATTGTGATAAATCACTAAATCTAATTAAGTCATTTGCATCTGTAGGGTTTGGATAATTGATTAATTTATAAGTATTCTTCATATTAATATTTTTACTTACACTATATTTTTGTCGTTCAGCCTGTGAGTAGTGTAATAATGTTGCTTCTGGGACACCTCCGTTTAACATGGGAAATCCCTATCTAATGTCATTTACCCCCTTGTCTTTTTCAAAAATCATAAACACCTCTATTTCTCCCACCCTCATCTTTATGAACCTTTTGTCTGTAGTACCTATCCTTAATGTTGTTCATTAGACCACTCAAACACTACAAATATTTGTTTTCTCTTATAGACCTATCATCCTTCTTCTACATATCATCTGGCAGATTAATCTTTGACCCACTCAAACATTGACCCATTCACTTCCATATTAATTCTTTCCCTCCCTCATTGCCCCTAAAGACCTCTATTTCTCTCACCCTGTTCTTTACGAACCTTCTAACCTTTTGACATGTTATCCTTATTCATTAGACCACTTAAACACCTGTGATCCTTCTGACCTTATGAACCTTTTAACCTTTTACTCTTAATATCATCTGGTGAATATAACCCACTCAAACAACGACCCTACAAATATTTGTTTATGCGTGGGAAATAATTTAATTCTCCTACAACTCTCTTCACCATCTAATATATTAACAAAAAATATGTTTGAGTTTGGTTCTTTATTAAGATATTTTAACTGAGCTAAGATAAAATGGTAAACCTCCCTCAATGTTCTTGTTTGAGCGCCTCCAGTGCCACATACCATTTTTTGGTAAGCTCCGCCCACTTTTTGGTAAACCACGCCCATTTTTTACTAAGCCCCGCCCACTTTTTGTTAAGCCACGCCCACTTTTTACTAAGCCCGTCCACTTTTGCTAAGCTCCTCCCACTTTTGCTAAGTCCCACCCACTTTATAAACTCTTCAGCATTGTATCATTTCCAGGTAATACATTACATCATTTTCAGGGAATTTCCATCACATCATTTCCAGTTAAGACACGCCCAGGGAATTTCCACAGGAAGACACACCCAGTCCTTATAAAAGGCACCGACCACACAGGCTTTTTCAAACACGCTTTCTGCTTCACTTGAGAATGGACTACTATGCCGAAATGGAATGGGATAACTTTGCTATTCCATGGAGTCCTACTACCTGTGTAGAACTCAACCTTCAGATTGATGAACTGGACTCGAACCTCTTATCAATGGAGGTAAGTTTGTTTATTTATTTATTTATTTATTTAATTTTTTTTTTTTTTTTTTTTTTTTTTTTTTAAGATGAGACTCGTGTAAGAGTTAACAAAGTTTATTTTAATATTCATAGAGCTTGATTTATACAAATAAAAAATATTGTATTAAATTAATACATTGTTATTTTCTTTCACAGGAAATTGTATCTGAGATACGAAATGAAAATTCTGCTTTTAACACAACTTGGGATGAAGTTATTTTTTTGTTTGAAGACATTTTGAACAACCAAGACCCCCAGAACGAGTTCTACCTTGATGACCCAGCCAAAGAGTTATACCTTGGAGATCCACAAAATCCTGAAAAAGAGTTTTACCATGATGATACTTGTTGTGAGTTATCAAAACAAAACCCACTGAACAAGTTCTACCTTGATGAGCCAGAATACAAGTCATACATTGGAGACCCACAAATTTCTGAAAATTGGGAAAGGAGAGTTCTCCCTGATGGTCCGCAGTTATACTATGTGAGACACATCATAGAAACCCTAAAAAATTGGGCAAGGAGAGTTCTCCCTGATGGTCCGCAGTTATACTATGTGAGACACATCATAGAAACCCTAAAAAATTGGGCAAGGAGAGTTCTCCCTGATGGTCCGCAGTTATACTATGTGAGACACATCATAGAAACCCTAAAAAATTGGGCAAGGAGAGTTCTCCCTGATGGTCCGCAGTTATACTATGTGAGACACATCATAGAAACCCTAAAAAATTGTGAAATGGGAATTCTCCCTGATGGTCCGCAGTTATACTATGTGAGACACATCATAGAAACCCTAAAAAATTGGGAAAGGGAAGTTTTCCCTGATGGTCCGCAGTTATACTATGTGAGACTTATCACGGAAACCCCCAATATTTCTGAAAATTGTGGTTTTACCTTGGGGACTTGGAAAGATGGTTATATTTTTGGAGACTCGGAATGGGGGTTTTGTTTTGATGACTCGGAATGTGATACCTATCTTGGAGGCTCAACAGGAATGTGGTTATACCTTGGGAACTTGGAAAGTTGGTTTTATTTTGGAGACTCTACCTGTGGGGTTCCTCTTGGAGACTCTTTGGATTCTAAAGCAATGAACAATGTTCTTTATTTAATGACGCTTGATTTAAGCAATATCAAGAAAGTTCGAGGAAGAAAATGCTGGAAAATTCTTTCTTCCCATTTCTACTTCTTCAAACTTAAAAGCCTTGAAAGACAGAATTGGAGGAAGAGAAAAAAAAAAAAAGAAATACGTATTTAAAAAAGAAGAAAAGAAAGATTATGTTAGGGTTTGGGTGGGATTTTGAATGTGAGGGTTAGGGATGGGGTTGGGTTAGGGTTGGGATTTTGAATGTGAGGGTTAGGGTTGGGGTTGGGTTAGGGATGGGGTTGGGTTAGGGATGGGGTTGGGTTAGGGATGGGTTGGGTTAGGGTTGGGATTTTGAATGTGAGGGTTAGGGTTGGGGTTGGGTTAGGGATGGGATTGGGTTAGGGTTGGGATTTTGAATGTGAGGGTTAGGGATGGGTTGGGTTAGGGATGGGGTTGGGTTAGGGATGGGGTTGGGTTAGGGTTGGGGTTGGGTTAGGGATGGGGTTGGGTTAGGGCTTGGGTTGGGTTAGGGTTTGTATATTATTATGACTCACTCGCACATACACACACACACAAAAGTTAAGCCCCAACTAAAAAGTTGTGGGATTCTGTGTTTGGGGTTCACAGATTTAAAAACGTATCCCCATTATACACACACAAAAGTTAAGCCCCAACTAAAAAGTTGTGGGATTCTGTGTTTGGGGTTCACAGATTTAAAAACGTATCCCCATTATACACACACAAAAGTTAAGCCCCAACTAAAAAGTTGTGGGATTCTGTGTTTGGGGTTCACAGATTTAAAAATGTATCCCCATTATACACACACAAAAGTTAAGCCCCAACTAAAAAGTTGTGGGATTCTGTGTTTGGGGTTCACAGATTTAAAAACGTATCCCCATTATACACACACAAAAGTTAAGCCCCAACTAAAAAGTTGTGGGATTCTGTGTTTGGGGTTCACAGATTTAAAAACGTATCCCCATTACATTTTATTTATTTATTTATTATTTTCAAGGGTATTACCTGCTTACTTGTGTTTTTTGTAATTCTTGTGAGTAAAATGAACCCAAGATTTCTTCTCCATTTAAATCATATAATTTGTAGGTCCAAGGGACTGTATCCATTACATCAATGATTTTAAATAATTCACGAGTCCATTTTTGTGTATAACCTTTCTCAAAATGACTTTTCCATTTGTATATTCTTACAATATCACCAACTTTAAACTTGGGCTTTCTCAAATTAATCTCCTTTTCATATTCTAATTTTGTAAATGTTTCTGATGGTTTTGATTGTGTTGATGAATGAACTGTATTATTGTAATTATCTACAATATCCTGAATTAAATACACCCATTTTTGAGAACCGAGTTGTGTGAATTTTTTATATAATTTCTCTTTTAAAGTACGATTAAAACGCTCAATAACAACTGCCTTTCCTTCATTAAAGGTGCTGTATAATTTAATACCCTTCCCCTTAAGAAATTTCATGAATATTTTGTTATAGAACTCTGTTCCCTCATCAGTCCATAACTTCTTTGGTTTCCTTTTATCCCGATCAAATATTAGCTTAAAGGCTAACATTAAAGTATCACCCCTTTTATTTTTTAAAGGGACAACCCAGGCAAATCTACTCCTCAAATCAATAACGGTTAAAGCATACCTGTATCCCCTGTCATTATTCAATTCAATTAAATCAGCGGACCATATGTGGTCGGTGTATTTAGAATAAACCTTCCTTTTTTTAAACTTTGTGATTATAGGTTTGTGTAATTCTTCAGCCAAAAGCTCCTCAGTCTTGATGACATCATTAGAGCCTAATAGTTTTTTGAGGAATAACCAAGACCAAGTTTCAATTTAGCATTTATCAAATTTCTCACAATAAACCTATCAACTTTCTCTCTCAACGTTGGATTTTGTATCAAAGACAAATTATACAACATTTCGCTGTCGGCTTTATGTTTTTCAGTCAACGTAGTGGTATCCCCATAAGCAATATCATGCTTCATACACACTTCATCAACCCTATTTGTAGGTTTAGACCAAGGTTTAGGATTGTTAGCCTCATCTAATCTTTTATCCAAGTTTGTTCCTGGACCACAGAAAGAATACCCTGGAAGGTGTAATTCCCCTGGAATTCCAGTTGTTGTAAATTTACTTCCTGACAGAAACTTTTGTATGTCTCCTCCTCTTTTAGGAGAGATGAATTGGCACTTTTTAGAGCCACACACTTGACATATTCCTTTTTGACAAACTCTATTATTTTTAGCTTTAACATAAGAGATATTTTTAGATTTAGTTTTCTTTTTACATTTGAGACAATAACTCATATTTATTTATCAGAAAAATTCCGACAGAGTATCAAAACCTTTTTGGTTTTCAACATATACATTTCAATCTTGATTTTTAAAACATAAAGAATCCTAAGGAATGCCTTCACTCTCTCCTCCATTTATTTACAAATAAAACTAACTAAAGTCAATTACACCGACATCATCAACCACATAATCTTTTCCTTCTTCTTCTTCTTTATCCCCACTTTCTCATTTAAATCTCCTCCCTGAAACTGAAGACATTGACGTCGTTATTCTTGAAAATAATATTTTCATTAGACTTCTCATTTCTTTATTTTCCTCCTCAGTGCGTTGAGTTTGATTTATTTGCTGTAATACCTTCAATCTTTTATTAATCTCACTGATTTCCATCTTTTTATATTTTTCCTCCCTCTCTCTTTGCTCCCTCTCCTCCTTCTCTCTTTTCTCCCTTTCCTCCTTCTCTCTTTTCTCCCTTTCCTCCCTCTCCTCCTCCTTTTTCTCCCTTTCCTCCTTCTCCTTTTTCTCTCTTTTCTCCCTTTCCTCCCTCTCCTCCTCCTTTTTCTCCCTTTCCTCCTTCTCCTTTTTCTCTCTTTCCTCCTTCTCTTCTTTAACTCCTTCCTCATTTATCTTAGCAATTTTTGATATCAATATTTTCACAGCATTCATTCTTTCTTTATTTTCCTCTTCGGTGAGTTGAGATTTATCTTCTTGCTGTAATACATCCACTCTTTTTTGAATCGCTCTGATTTCCATCTCCCTCTCCCCCCTCTCTCTTTGTTCCCTCTCCTCCTTCTCTCTTTTCTCTCTTTTCTCCTTCTCTTCTTCAACTCCTTCCTCATCCCTTGCTACCCTTGAGTTTAAACCCCAAAGAATATTATACATATACTCATCTGGATTTTGAGATATTCTTGTATCTATAATTATTTTTCTCATAATAGGATACCAATAAGATTTGTTGACGATTTCTAAAAGAGTTTTATATTTCATAACTTTGAGAAGTTCATTTTTATTTAATATTTTAAACAAGTCTCTATTTGTGGGTTTAACAATATCAGTATAAGGCCAGTTTTTTATGACAAAATTCCCATGTATATGCTCCAAATCATAAGGTATGTAATACCGAGCACCCTTTTCTTGTAGGTATCCTTGAATACAAAAATTATAATTCTCTTGTAGTCTTCTTCCTGCCATTTATGTATCAGAAATATATGTGAGATTAATATTATGACAGGTAATACCACCCCATCTTCCCACTACCAAATCGGTTTGTATTCCTCGGCTTTCTATTCTTATCTCATTACCTTCCTTCTTTGTCATGCGAACCATCGCTATACTATCATATATTTTTATTTTCTTAAAATCACGTATTTGTTGTTTACTAATTGTACTTCCACATAAATCCTTATCTTCACCAAGTGGATAATATTCTTCTTTACGAGACTGATTTAAATCATGTAGGTCTTCTATGTTTATTGAAAAAGACCAATTATACCCTAAATCAGGCATATCATACCCCCATTTATTAATTCGCATATTAACTAAATGTCCTTCTTTATAAAATTTAATTGTAAGCAGGTAGTTAAATTCAATGAGGAAAGGTGTATGGTCAGTATAACCAGGTGTTGTGGTTGTAAATTTTACTTGTTTCACAAAACGTGCTGTTTTATTTAACAAGTGTGATAAATCACTGAATCTAATCAAGTCATTCGCATCTGTAGGGTTTGGATAATTGATTAATTTATAAGTATTCTTCATATTAATATTTTTACTTACACTATATTTTTGTCGTTCAGCCTGTGCCTTTGTATAATAATTTGATAAATCAATATCCTGAGAGGATTTTCCAAAGATAGAACCATCTTTTCCAACATAGGTCATTTATATTAGATAAAAAATGATATCATAAAAATTTTCATTATTGTTGAGTTGAAATAATACATATAAACATAATTGGCCACAACATTTAGAATTAATTTCTTGAACTTGGAATGTTTGATAAAACCATTCTGTAAGAATTGTATTACTTCAACAGGTGGTGGCATACCATAACTATCAAAATAATATTTATCCTGACTATTATGAATACAAACCCAATGAGAACCATTCTGTGTGTCTAAATTCATAATAATATTCTTTGTATTCTTATTTATATGTATTAATTCATCTCTCATACAAATAACCACATTATCAATTTTTAGTGTTTTACAATACTTAGCTAGTTCTATATTTGACATTGTATTCTTTCCAAATTGTTTAAACCATTTATCCATTTATTTATGAGAAAGATACAATCCATTACCCCGTTTAGTTAGTTTAACACCCGCTTGAGCGATAGAGGAAAGCATATCTCCAACCAACAATCTAGCTTTATCAGGTAGACTTTCAAGTTTTTGAGCAAAATCTACAATTACACCACTTCCACTAATTTGTTTCTCCAACTCCTTGTTATGTCTTTCCAATTCTTTTTGAGCTTTTAGTTGTGCCTTCCTTTCGTTAGCAGTTTTTACCGCTGCTGAAATACCACCAGTCAATGCTCCCGCCGCACTTAAACCAGCAAATAAAGGAATTAGAAACGGGAGAAATCCTCCTCTTGACTCGTCTATTGAATATTTCTTTAACATAGGTTTCGTCATTTTAATTTTAAGTGATCCAACATCATTTAGTGTTTTTACTTGTGTGTGTGTGAGTAAAACATCAATTCTTACAGCTCCTTTTCTTTGAATTGTATTAACATTAATAATACAAGGCTTTTGATTTTGAATACAAGATGTTAATTTATTAAGATTGATTTGATTAACATATACCCCTACCATTTATTTATGAGAAAAAACCTATGTGATATTAATCATAACACCATTATCTGTATTAATCTGTAATTCTGTTTCCTCCAAAAGCAAACAATAAGCATCAACTTCTTCATTCTCCCCTCTTTCAATGTATAGAGAAGTATCCACTCGATTAGACTTTATAGTTTCCTTTTGAGAACTCAGGTCAATTGCGTAGATTGTATATAAACCTTTAAATGCAACCATATCCAAAATAGGATCATTATTACCATTACTTTCACACACTTTTTGGTAGGACTTGTAGGCTTCCGCATAATCATTTTTTTCCCAATCAATTTCCAATCTATCTCGCGGATAAAATGTGCCATCAAGAGAAACCCGAAGTTGTTTCACCTTAGCATTATCACTCAGCGCATTATTCTTATTAGTACCCTCCTCTCCATCTGGTTTTTTAAAAATGAGCCATAGGTATCGTGGCTTTCCTTGAAGAACACCCAAATTCCAAGTGTAGGTAGTGTGTTCCAGTTTAACGTGTTGACATCTTCTTTTAAGGTATGATACATTTAGCGGTTTCTTTGAGTTAAGTCTTCTATTTAACATCTCCTCCGTTTTAAGATTAGGAGTATATTCATTGATATACCAACACAAATCATTAATAACAAATTTATTATTGTCGCCAAAAGCATTTTCAGCCCCAAAAAGCAATCTATTTACATTATCATTCCTTTGTAGTTGAAATCTAATTTTAAGACCATACAAAACTTTATCATAATCACAAAATCCAAATATACCTTTAAGAGGTACTGCTACGGTAAAACTATTCTCAGCTTTTGCGTCATCATTATACATTGACTTCCTTTGACTATAACCAGGGTCTGTGTTTGTTCCCGTTGACATATCAGGAATAAAGCCTTCAACAGCTCCCTTACCCATTCTATCACCAAACGAATATAGTGTAAATTTCATCATTTCAGATGTAGCAGAGACATAATCAACCGCTTCAACCTCTTGTGTTCCAATATACAGGCGAACACTGTCAAACATTTTCCAGAAGAAATCATTTACGAGTGTAGCATTAGTATTATTCGCAGCCTTAGTGAATTTAAATTTACACAGCAAGAAACTATCAGCTATATTCAAGTAAGTTTGTTGATTATTTATTTCAAAACTTTTTGTTCCGTTTGAATTCCAGTCGGTTCCTGTAATAGCATTTACCTTAAAATAGTCTTCCTTTTTAGTAGAGTTTGAAATGATAATCGTATCATCCAAATCATAGATACTATCAATCGCTTCCATACTTGTATTTATATAGTATTAAAATTGTTGAAACCCTGACCCAAGTATTTTAATGATTTTTTGTCGTTCTTGTGAAGATAGTTGAGTTTTACCTTTTTTAATTTCTTTGATTGCTTGTAATTTATGGGACTCCTTTTGAGCATCTTTTATACTCTTTACAACACCTGCTACATTTCCCATGAGAGAAGCAGTTGAACCAATTAGGTCTTTATGTTTAAGAATGGTTGAACCAATACCCATTAGAGTATCAATTATCCCATCTCCTTTATTTCGAAATTGATGACCCACACCCCGTTGTCTCTTAGGTTTATAGTATCCTTTACCCACATACCTTGTATAGTCTGGTGAAAGGAACATGCCCTCCCCTGTAATTATTTTATATTTTCCCAACTCGTGTTTTCTTACAATAACCATTATTTATTTATTGAAAAACTTCACGTAGGTGAATTCTGATGGATATAATTTCATCATTAAAGGATATCATACGATTATCTTGGTCGGTTATCCTAAAATTTACTCTGTATATGTTTTTTCCTGACACAGGTAAATAGACAAGATTTTTTGGTTCCATATTAAATTTATAACCAATCGGGGTTGAGTATGCACTGAATGAAAATATTGTATTTGTTCTTATTCCATCGTTATAAGCACCATCAATCAAATCACAATGAATTAATACTGAATTTATACCGGAGGATATTTGGATAACATTATCACTGTAAAACGTCCCGTTATTTTCAATCTTTTTTGAAGAGAAACCCAATAGCTCTCTGAACGAATTTTCAATCGTGAAATCAACTTTATAATTATTTTTCAGTTTAATAGTTGATTTTGAAGTGTGTGTTTGAATATCTATTACAATATTTTTTGGTTCATCACCTTTTTCTTTCATAAGGCGAGAGACTTCTGAAGATATTTGAGAAATCTCGTAAGCTCCAGGTGAAACAGTTATAGTTTTGTAGGCAGTGCCTGGATTATAACTAAACTTGTTGTTTTTCTCTGTGATATTAAAAAGGGTATTGTAAGTTTCCATTGACAACAAAGATGCCTCATATGAGGTAAGGGGGTCAAGTTGTAGTGGGTAAGGGAATGAAGCTGTGTAATCGCTCGTTGTGAAATTAAAACTAAGAATTGTGCTTCTCATCTTATTTAATATCTAATAAAATATCTTTGTATTGACATTTATTAATTATTTTCATGTTCATCAACTGATCTAAAATGGCTGAGGATTCATTAAAACAATTGTTGTTTCCAGCCTTCTTACTACCTAACAACAATAATAGCCTATTAACTAATTGTGATGGGTCATTTGGAAGAAAACTAACACCCGAACCAAGCTTACTTAAAGCATCAATAATATGTTTCTCCTTCTCATTCTTCTTACTTTTACCAGCAACAGAAACTCCATAATCAAGTGCATTTAGCAACTCAATATATACCCTATCTTCCTCTCTTTCCATATCAAGTGGTTCCTCAAAATATTTTGAACCGCTGAATCCGGGGTTTGTTAGAAGAAACATTAATCTTGGAGTTAATTTAACATTTGGTTGAGTAGAACTCAAGAACATCAATTCATCATTAAATATCAATACCTTTTCTTCCACAAGATGAAACACTGCTGGTTCTTCTGTTGGAATGAGACCTGCTCTGGTTTTTGAACCCGCCGAATATTCATTGTTTTGAAGAGCTTCCACAACATAATTAGGGGGTTGATTTACCTCCTCAAGTTTCCGAAATAATCCCTCGTCATCATATTCTAATTCACCAAGTTCTTGTTTTGTTATCTGACTAAAATCTTTGAGCATTTGAAGTTTTTTCGGAGTAAATTCTACCGTGGGTACTGTAGGTGAGTGTTGAGTTTTCAAAAGTGGTTTAAAGAATTTCTCTTGTTTTCTTTCAAAGGCTTCTTCACCAGTTAGTTTCTGTCTCCGTTTCTTCTTTATCTCTTCCTGTTGTTTAACAACTTTTGAAACTAATTGTTGATGTTCCTTAAACTTTCTTTCTCTTTCTTCAGTATTCATTTTCTGTATTTATTTATTGAAAAATATCATTTAGTATCTCATCTTGTTTCACAACAATATATTTATATTTTCCAATCGTGTGTTTCATATAATTTTCAAATTCTTTTTTACTACATAACGTAGAGCAATTATCTCTCCAAAAATTATTTACATCTATTGAATTTAACTTAAATAAAATAAAAGTATTGGCATTGTTTCTTATTGAGCGTCGAGGGAGTTGAAAATATGATTGACTAAGATATATACAATTACAAGAAGAATGTCTCCCTCTTGTATAGTAGCTATCCATTACTGTTTGGTTTCTCTCATTAACACAATCATCAAAGATGACGAGGTTCTTTTTTGATTTATCTAAATCTTGAGGTGAAGGTATATCATCCGTATTATCACTGAGAATACAAGTTATGGGTTTCGATTTTGATTTCTGTGTATCACAAAATAATTGTATTATATCTTCAATATTATAATCATTCAGTTTGTTTTGAAGTTTAAATAAACCGATAATGTCTTCCTTTTTAAGACCTGCATTAAAACCCTGTGAGAGTAGTTGATACTCGGGTTGAAAACTTGACTTTGTAAAAATTATTAAATTATCATAATCTAAAAAATTAGGACCAAGGAGCATCTTTAAAAGTAAACAGGTTTTCCCACATCCGCTTGAACCAACTATTAGACATCTCAATGAATTTGGAATGTTTTTATGGTTATTAAATTTTATCTTATTTTCCCAAACGGGTAAAAAATCATTCATTTATATATTTGGAAAACAAGTCATCCAACTTTTTTTGAGCTATTTTAGAAACTCTATATTTTATCCTGAGTTCTGGTTTAATTTCAAAATAATTCATTATTTTATTTATGTAGTATCTTGTATTAACATTTCCATTAAAATTATTTTGAATAATAAATATCATTAAACCCTTATACATTTCCTCAATACAAAGAGTCTCTTTCCTTGTAAGAAATGGTGTATTATCACCATAATGCTTAACATTCATCTCTCTTATTAATCTTGTAAAGTAATTCATTTTTGGTTCTAATTTAAAAGAGTTATATGTTTTTTTATATTTCTTATTATCATTAATTAGAATATAATCACAGAATAAACATTGTTTATATGAATCCTCATCATTAAGCCCCACTCTATCACAAGCCGGACAATTCTCTAATTTATCATATGGAGAGTCTGGAAATTCTAAATATCCTTCAGAACTTATCATATTTATGTGGTAAATTTTTACTTAAACTAAACGCAAGTTTATTCATTAATAAATACAATGTTTCAAAGCACAAAAGACAAATTTCAATCAATCTCTACTTCGGTGGAAGATATAGAAAAATATGTCAAAGATGTTAAATTGAACAAAGATAAATATGGAAATTTTTGGGTAAAACCAGTTATGGAAAATAACATGAGCCCCTCTATTTCATTTAAAGGAAGAGCTCTAACTATACTTGGAAAGACATCCATTAAAGTAAATCTAACAAAAGTTTCTCCTCTACTCCTGGCAATTTATTCAAAGCTTGAAAAAGTGATTGACCACGATACTTTGAAAAAGAATGATAAGACCATTAATAATTCTAGAGGAGACATTTGTATTTTCTTTAATAATCCAAAGGGTGTAGATCTAAGTAAAATGAATGATGTTAATATTTCTGGTGAAATGTCATTTCGTTCTATGATAGTTAGAGATTATTTAAAGATAACTTTTGATATAAAAATTGTAGAGATTGAATCTGTTAATGAAAGAAAGTATATAGATATTGATGGGAATATTTTTCTTGCTAATTAAATATGAGTCAATACAGCAGTGAAGATTTTACTATTTCATTGAACTCGGACGATAGTGATGATAGTATTTCATTGAACTTGGATGATGGTGATGATAGTATTTCATTGAACACAGATGATAGTTATGATACTAATAGTTTGTGCTCAAATGATAGTTATGAGAGTAGCTTTATTGATGACTCTGAGTATGATTCTGAGTATTCATGTGATAGTTATGACTTAGATGATTCTGAGTGAAAAAGTGTTTTAGTTTAAGCACAGTGATATATATAAAACGGAGCTGTAAAGCTCAAAAGTGTTTTATTTTAAGCACAGTGATATATATAAAACACCACGTTTTCTCACGCTATAAATATGGTTTATTGTGATACTTGCGAGAAGGAAGTAAAATATTATAAACAACATATTCTCACCGCAAAACATACATACAACATTTTAAACAAACTTTCCCCTCTTCCACCTGAAACAAAACACTGTTCTACATGTAATAAAAATATCCTCAAGAAAGGCTTCAAAATACATCTTAAAACAAATCTACATTTATCAAATTTTATCACAACTAAAAACTCTGATGGAGCATTCAAAGGACATATTAAAATAAGAGTCTTTAACTTCAAACCTCCTGAACCAGAGTCTATAGTTGATGCTGTAGAAATAGTTAAACCTGCTGTTCAAACGTTGATTGAAAAAACACTAAAGGAAATGAAACCACTTAAATTTTATATGGGAGTAAAATTAGAAATGACAAAGGATGAAGGAGTTATAGATGCACCATACATGAGAACTGAGCCACACTTTATATCTTCATATCAAGATTTTAAAACATCAGGAGTCTATGATGAACTTATTAAACAAGAGCAAGATGTGGATAATTCAATCGTAGGAAGTGGATTCAATATAGGAAAAATTATTTACATAGACATTCATATTCTTAAATCAGATCCTCTAAAAGCTTCTTCTTACATTGATTTACCCAGTGTTATCAAAAATAGAAAAGCAGTTATCAATATCAAAAATAAAGACAATAAATGTTTTCTCTGGTCTATTTTAGCACACTTACATCCTCCACATTTTCATGATGAAAGAGTATCTCATTATAAAAAATATGAGAATACATTAAATACGAAAGATCTAAAGTTTCCGATGACTTTAAATGATATTCCTAAATTTGAAAAGATGAATAATTTATCAGTTAATGTTTATGGTCTAACAGAAACAAACAACATTCAGGTTTTAAAGCTTTCTGACAATTGTAAACAAACTCATATTAATCTTCTATATTTTAATTCAGACGAAAATTCACATTATACATACATCAAAGATATTGCTAAATTAATAAAACCACAAGTCTGTAAGAGAACAAATAAAATATATATTTGTTTGCGTTGTCTTAACTTCTTCAATTCACAAGAAAGATTAGATAAACATTCAAATTATTGTGGCGAACATAAATCAACGGTAATCAATATGCCTAAAGAAGGCTCAAAGATCACATTCAAAGATGAAAATAAAAAGATCAAACATCCATTTGTTATATATGCTGATTTTGAAAGTATTTTAGAAAAAATTGATACTGCTTCTCAAGATCCAAAAGAATCATACACAAATAAATATCAAAAACATACTCCTTGTGGTTTTTGTTATTATATCAAATCATCCGTTGGTGATAAATATAACAAGTTAGAGATGTATAGAGGCTCAAATACCCCAGAGGAGTTTGTGAAACGACTAGAAAAAGACTGTGTTCGATTAACCAAGATAATGAGAGAAACCAATAAACCAATGTCCTTAACAAGTAAAGAAAAAAGGGAATTTATAAAAAACAATGTCTGTCATATTTGTGAGGAGAAAATTGGTAAAGGTCTAAAGGTTAGAGACCATTGTCATCTCACTGGTAAATATAGAGGTCCGGCTCATCAAAGTTGTAATATTAATTATCAACTCCCCTCTTTCATTCCTGTCTTTCTTCATAACAACGCTCATTATGATACACATCTATTTATCAAGGAACTCTCAAAGACTTCTGGAAGTATCTCAGCAATTCCAAACACGGATCAGAAATACATTTCATTCACAAAAACAATTCACACATCTCCTATTACTCATATCAGATTTCTTGATACATTTAAATTCATGGCAAGTCCATTGGTTAACTTGGTTCAAAATCTAAAAGAGTTTCCATGTCTTTCAGAGTATTTTTTAGATAAAGATTTTCTAACACAAAAGGGAATTTACCCCTATGACTATATGGACTCATTTGAGAGATTCAATGAAACACAACTTCCTTCAAAAGAAAATTTCTATAACAAATTAAATAGTAGTCATATATCTGATAAAGATTATGTACACGCACAAAATGTTTGGGAAAAATATAACATCAAGAATCTTGGCGAGTATCACGATTTGTATCTCAAAACTGATGTGCTTTTATTGGCCGATGTATTTGAAGCCTTTAGATCTGTTTGTCGCACTGGATATGGATTGGATCCTGCTCACTACTACACAGCACCTGGATTGGCCTGGAGTGCGATGTTGAAAATGACAAAACAAGATTTGGATTTGATAACCGATGTTGATATGCTTTTGATGATTGAAAAGGCAAAAAGAGGTGGAATTTCACAAGTCTGCTCGAGTAGATACGCAAAAGCAAATAACAAATATCTTCCAAATTATGATCCAATGAAAGAGAGTTCTTACTTGATGTACTATGACGCGAACAACCTGTATGGCTGGGCAATGTCTCAGGCTCTTCCTTATGGAAAACTTAGATGGGTAAAGGAAAAAGACTACAAAAACGTTTTACAAGATGTATGTATCTCTACACAAAAAGAATTGGATGAAGAAAAAGTTGGTTATTATTTTGAAATTGATTTAAAATATCCAGAGGAACTCCATAACCTACACAAAGATCTCCCATTTGCTTGTGAGAAAGAAAGTCCAAAGAAAGAATGGTTGAGTGATTATCAACGATCGTTTGATATAGGTGAATCAACAGAAAAATTACTTACTACATTATATAACAAGAAAAATTATGTTCTACACCAAAGAAATTTGCGACAATATTTATCAAAAGGTCTAAGAGTAGAGAAGATCCATAGGGTTCTAAAGTTCAATCAAAGTCATTGGTTAAAGGGGTACATTGATTTTAATACACAAAGAAGAACAGAGTCAAAAACAGATTTTGAGAAAGACTTTTATAAATTGATGAATAATGCGGTCTTTGGTAAGACTATGGAGAATGTGAGGAAAAGACAAAATATCAGACTATCAACATCTTGGGAACAAGCATCAAAATTAATTAATAGACCGAGTTTTACTCGAGCTGAGGTCTTTACTGAGAACTTTTGTGCGATCCATTTGATTAAAGAGAGTATTGAAATGAACAAACCTATTTATATTGGAACAACAATTCTTGATTTATCAAAGTCATTAATGTATGATTACTTTTATAATAACTTGAGGAAGAAATATCAAAATGATGTTAATCTACTTTATATGGATACAGATAGTTTTATTTTGAAAATTAATACCAACGATGTTTATTCAGACATGAAAAGAGACATTAATATCTATGACACGAGTAATTACAGTCCAGAGAGTGAGTTGTTCTCTTCTAAAAATAAAAAGGTGATTGGAAAGTTCAAGGATGAATTAGGAGGAAATGTTATGAGTGAATTTGTGGGATTGAGGTCAAAGGCTTATGCTTATAAATACATTGTGAATAACGTTGAAAAGACTGATAAGAAGTTAAAAGGTGTAAAGAAAAATGTTATTAAAGAAACAATAAACTTTAAGGATTATTATAACTGTTTAACAACAAAGAAAGAAGAGTTTAGAAAGATTAATGGAATAAGAAGTTATAAACATCAATTATATTCAGAAGAGATAAATAAGAAAGCATTGGGGGCTTTTGATGATAAGAGGTTTATTTTAGAAAATGGAATTGATAGTCTCCCTTATGGTTATATAAGTATATAAGTGATAAGATATATATATAAGTGATAAGATATATATAAGTGATAAGATATACATAAGTGATAAGATATATATAAGTGATAAGATATATAAGTGATAAGTTAAAAAGGGGGGGGGGGTTGGGGATTTTAACGGGCTACCGCCGCCTTTTTTACTATTATATAAATGATAGAACCAAGTATCAACCAGACTAAAGAGTGGAGGTGTAATCAACCTTGGTATATAAATGGAAAACATAATGAATGTGAAAAATATCAAATAGGTATAATTGAAAAGGCAACTGGTAAAAAAGTTCACAAAACAAATAAGAGAATTAATTTAAATACCGGTGAATTGGGTAAAAAAGATGGAAATATTTTTGAGTGGACGGAAAACTTTGATGGTTGTCAGGAAAATATATACTTTAATTTAAAAATGGTATGTGGCACTGGAGGCGCTCAAATAAGAACATTGAGGGAGGTTTACCATTTTATCTTAGCTCAGTTAAAATATCTTAATAAAGAACCAAACTCAAACATATTTTTTGTTAATATATTAGATGGTGAAGAGAGTTGTAGGAGAATTAAATTATTTCCCACGCATAAACAAATATTTGTAGGGTCGTTGTTTGAGTGGGTTATATTCACCAGATGATATTAAGAGTAAAAGGTTAAAAGGTTCATAAGGTCAGAAGGATCACAGGTGTTTAAGTGGTCTAATGAATAAGGATAACATGTCAAAAGGTTAGAAGGTTCGTAAAGAACAGGGTGAGAGAAATAGAGGTCTTTAGGGGCAATGAGGGAGGGAAAGAATTAATATGGAAGTGAATGGGTCAATGTTTGAGTGGGTCAAAGATTAATCTGCCAGATGATATGTAGAAGAAGGATGATAGGTCTATAAGAGAAAACAAATATTTGTAGTGTTTGAGTGGTCTAATGAACAACATTAAGGATAGGTACTACAGACAAAAGGTTCATAAAGATGAGGGTGGGAGAAATAGAGGTGTTTATGATTTTTGAAAAAGACAAGGGGGTAAATGACATTAGATAGGGATTTCCCATGTTAAACGGAGGTGTCCCAGAAGCAACATTATTACACTACTCCTGTGCCTTTGTATAATAATTTGATAAATCAATATCCTGAGAGGATTTTCCAAAGATAGAACCATCTTTTCCAACACAAGTCATTTATATTAGATTAAAAATGATATCATAAAAATTTTCATTATTGTTGAGTTGAAATAATACATATAAACATAATTGACCACAACATTTAGAATTAATTTCTTGAACTTGAAATGTTTGATAAACACCATTCTGTAAGAATTGTATTACTTCAACAGGTGGTGGCATACCATAACTATCAAAATAATATTTATCCTGACTATAATGAATACAAACCCAATGAGAACCATTCTGTGTGTCTAAATTCATAATAATATTCTTTGTATTCTTATTTATATGGATTAATTCATCTCTCATACAAATAACCACATTATCAATTTTTAGTGTTTTACAATACTTAGTAAGTTCTATATTTGACGTTGTATTCTTTCCAAATTGTTTAAACCATTTATCCATTTATTTATGAGAAAGATACAATCCATTACCCCGTTTAGTTAGTTTAACACCCGCTTGAGCGATAGAGGAAAGCATATCTCTAACCAACAATCTAGCTTTATCAGGTAGACTTTCAAGTTTTTGAGCAAAATCTACAATTACACCACTTCCACTAATTTGTTTCTCCAACTCCTTGTTATGTCTTTCCAATTCTTTTTGAGCTTTTAGTTGTGCCTTCCTTTCGTTAGCAGTTTTTACCGCTGCTGAAATACCACCAGTCAATGCTCCCGCCGCACTTAAACCAGCAAATAAAGGAATTAGAAACGGGAGGAATCCTCCTCTTGACTCGTCTATTGAATATTTCTTTAACATAGGTTTCGTCATTTTAATTTTAAGAGATCCAACATCATTTAGTGTTTTTACTTGTGTGTGTGTGAGTAAAACATCAATTCTTACAGCTCCTTTTCTTTGAATTGTATTAACATTAATAATACAAGGCTTTTGATTTTGAATACAAGATGTTAATTTATTAATATTGATTTGATTAACATATACCCCAACCATTTATTTATGAGAAAAAACCTATGTGATATTAATCATTACACCATTATCTGTATTAATCTGTAATTCTGTTTCCTCCAAAAGCAAACAATATGCATTAACCTCTTCACTCTCCCCTCTTTCAATGTATAGAGAAGTATCCACTCGATTAGACTTTATAGTTTCCTTTTGAGAACTCAGGTCAATTGCGTAGATTGTATAAAGTTTTTGAAACGCAACCATATCCAAAATAGGATCATTATTACCATTACTTTCACACACCTTTTGGTAGGACTTGTAGGCTTCCGCATAATCATTTTTTCCCCAATCAATTTCCAATCTATCTCGCGGATAAAATGTGCCATCAAGAGAAACCAGAAGTTGTTTCACCTTAGCATTATCACTCAGCGCATTATTCTTATTAGTACCGTCCTCTCCATCTGGTTTTTAAAAAATGAGCCAGAGGTATCGTGGCTTTCCTTGAAGAACACCCAAATTCCAAGTGTAGGTAGTGTGTTCCAGTTTAACGTGTTGACATCTTCTTTTAAGGTATGATACATTTAGCGGTTTCTTTGAGTTAAGTCTTCTATTTAACATCTCTTCCGTTTTAAGATTAGGAGTATATTCACTGATATACCAACACAAATCATTAATAACAAATTTATTATTTTCTCCAAAAGCATTGTCAACCCCAAAAAGCAATCTATTTACATTATCATTCCTTTGTAGTTGAAATCTAATTTTAAGACCATACAAAACTTTGTCATAATCACAAAATCCAAATATACCTTTCAGAGGTACTGCTACGGTAAAACTATTCTTTGGTTTTGTGTCATCATTGATTGCCTTCCTTTGACTATAACCCGGATCTGTGTTTGTACCCGTTGACATATCAGGAATAAAACCTTCAACAGCTCCCTTACCCATTCTATCACCAAACGAATATAGTGTAAATTTCATCATTTCAGATGTAGCAGAGACATAATCAACCACTTCAACCTCTTGTGTTCCAATATACAGGCGAACACTATCAAACATTTTCCAGAAGAAATCATTTACGAGTGTAGCATTAGTATTATTCGCAGCCTTAGTGCATTTAAATTTACACAGCAAGAAACTATCAGCTATATTCAAGTAAGTTTGTTGATTATTTATTTCAAAACTTTTTGTTCCGTTTGAATTCCAGTCTGTTCCTGTTATAGCATTTACCTTAAAATAGTCTTCCTTTTTTGTGGAGTTTGAAATGATAATTGTATCATCCAAATCATAGATACTATCAATCGCTTCCATACTTGTATTTATATAGTATTAAAATCGTTGAAACCCTGACCCAAGTATTTTAATGATTTTTTGTCGTTCTTGTGAAGATAGTTGAGTTTTACCTTTTTTTATTTCTTTGATTGCTTGTAATTTATGAGACTCCTTTTGAGCATCTTTTATACTCTTTATAGCACCCGCAACGGAGCCCACGGCAGAAGCAGTTGAACCAATTAGGTCTTTATGTTTAAGGATGGTTGAACCAATACCCATTAGAGTATCAATTATCCCATCTCCTTTATTTCGAAATTGATGACCTACACCTCGTTGTCTCTTTTCGTTTTCGTTGCGAAAAGTGTTTTTTCCACACTAATACAAGTGCAAAAGTGGTTTCCTGCACCAACACAAGTGCGAAAAGTGCTTTTTCAACACTAACACAAGTGCGAAAAGTGGTTTTTCAACACTATCACAAGTGCAAAAAGTGTTTTTTCCACACTAATACAAGTGCAAAAGTGGTTTCCTGCACCAACACATATGCGAAAAATGGTTTTTCAACACTAACACAAGTGCAAAAAGTGTTTTTTCCACACTAATACAAGTGCAAAAGTGGTTTCCTGCACCAACACAAGTGCGAAAAGTGGTTTTTCAACACTAACACAAGTGCGAAAAGTGGTTTTTCAACACTAACACAAGTGCGAAAAGTGGTTTTTCAACACTATCACAAGTGCAAAAAGTGTTTTTTCCACACTAACACAAGTTCAAAAGTGGTTTCCTGCACCAACACAAGTGCGAAAAGTGCTTTTTCAACACTAACACAAGGGCGAAAAGTGGTTTTTCAACACTATCACAAGTGCAAAAAATGTTTTTTCCACACTAATACAAGTGCAAAAGTGGTTTCCTGCACCAACACAAGTGAGAAAAGTGGTTTTTCAACACTAACACAAGTGCGAAAAGTGGTTTTTCAACACTATCACAAGTGCAAAAAATGTTTTTTCCACACTAACACAAGTTCAAAAGTGGTTTCCTGCACCAACACAAGTGCGAAAAGTGCTTTTTCAACACTAACACAAGTGCGAAAAGTGGTTTTCAAACACTATCACAAGTGCAAAAAGTGTTTTTTCCACACTAACACAAGTTCAAAAGTGTTTCCTGCACCAACACAAGTGCGAAAAGTGCTTTTTCAACACTAACACAAGTGCGAAAAGTGGTTTTTCAACACTATCACAAGTGCAAAAAGTGTTTTTTCCACACTAACACAAGTTCAAAAGTGGTTTCCTGCACCAACACAAGTGCGAAAAGTGCTTTTTCAACACTAACACAAGTGCGAAAAGTGGTTTTTCAACACTATCACAAGTGCAAAAAGTGTTTTTTCCACACTAACACAAGTTCAAAAGTGGTTTTTCAACACTAACACAAGTGCGAAAAGTGGTTTTTCAACACTAACACAAGTGCGAAAAGTGGTTTTTCAACAC
The DNA here is from genome assembly GCF_964187855.1 of Myxine glutinosa. Lineage (NCBI taxonomy): Eukaryota > Metazoa > Chordata > Myxini > Myxiniformes > Myxinidae > Myxine > Myxine glutinosa. The sequence continues at coordinate 48,553,995 of NC_136261.1, forward strand.
TATCACAAGTGCAAAAAGTGTTTTTTCCACACTAACACAAGTGCAAAAAGTGGTTTCCTGCACCAACACAAGTGCGAAAAGTGGTTTTTCAACACTATCACAAGTGCAAAAAGTGTTTTTTCCACACTAATACAAGTGCAAAAGTGGTTTCCTGCACCAACACATGTGCGAAAAATGGTTTTTCAACACTAACACAAGTGCAAAAAGTGGTTTTTCCACACTAATACAAGTGCAAAAGTGGTTTCCTGCACCAACACAAGTGCGAAAAGTGGTTTTTCAACACTAACACAAGTGCGAAAAGTGGTTTTTCAACACTAACGCAAGTGCGAAAAGTGGTTTTTCAACACTATCACAAGTGCAAAAAGTGTTTTTTCCACACTAACAGAAGTTCAAAAGTGGTTTCCTGCACCAACACAAGTGCGAAAAGTGCTTTTCCAACACTAACACAAGTGCGAAAAGTGGTTTTTCAACACTATCACAAGTGCAAAAAGTGTTTTTTCCATACTAATACAAGTGCAAAAGTGGCTTCCTGCACCAACACATGTGCGAAAAATGGTTTTTCAACACTAACACAAGTGCAAAAAGTGTTTTTTAACACTAACACAAGTGCGAAAAGTGGTTTTTCAACACTAACACAAGTGCAAAAAGTGTTTTTTCCACACTAATACAAGTGCAAAAGTGTTTTTTCCACACTAATACAAGTGCAAAAGTGGTTTCCTGCACCAACACAAGTGAGAAAAGTGGTTTTTCAACACTAACACAAGTGCGAAAAGTGGTTTTTCAACACTATCACAAGTGCAATAAGTGTTTTTTCCACACTAATACAAGTGCAAAAGTGGTTTCCTGCACCAACACAAGTGCGAAAAGTGGTTTTTCAACACTAACACAAGTGCGAAAAGTGGTTTTTCAACACTATCACAAGTGCAAAAAGTGTTTTTTCCACACTAATACAAGTGCAAAAGTGGTTTCCTGCACCAACACAAGTGCGAAAAGTGCTTTTTCAACACTATCACAAGTGCAAAAAGTGATTTTTCCACACTAACACAAGTTCAAAAGTGGTTTCCTGCACCAACACAAGTGCGAAAAGTGCTTTTTCAACACTAACACAAGTGCGAAAAGTGGTTTTTCAACACTATCACAAGTGCAAAAAGTGTTTTTTCCACACTAATACAAGTGCAAAAGTGGTTTCCTGCACCAACACATGTGCGAAAAATGATTTTTCAACACTAACACAAGTGCAAAAAGTGTTTTTTAACACTAACACAAGTGCGAAAAGTGGTTTTTCAACACTAACACAAGTGCAAAAAGTGTTTTTTCCACACTAATACAAGTGCAAAAGTGTTTTTTCCACACTAATACAAGTGCAAAAGTGGTTTCCTGCACCAACACAAGTGAGAAAAGTGGTTTTTCAACACTAACGCAAGTGCGAAAAGTGGTTTTTCAACACTATCACAAGTGCAAAAAGTGTTTTTTCCACACTAATACAAGTGCAAAAGTGGTTTCCTGCACCAACACAAGTGCGAAAAGTGGTTTTTCAACACTAACACAAGTGCGAAAAGTGGTTTTTCAACACTAACACAAGTGCGAAAAGTGGTTTTTCAACACTACCACAAGTGCAAAAAGTGTTTTTTCCACACTAACACAAGTTCAAAAGTGGTTTCCTGCACCAACACAAGAGCGAAAAGTGGTTTTTCAACACAAGTGTTTTTGATGATGGGATTGTTACGGATTGTTACGGATCCAATTGTTACGTTATGGATCGCGGATACGGTCCAATTGTTACGGATCGCAGATTAGATGTTATTTACCGAGCGGTGGTATTGCCGCGACCTAACAGTTCCCCCGATTCTTCCCCAACTTACCCGATTCCACCCGACGTTGACCAAATCGCGCTATGCTAAATCAATGAAGGAAAGGACACAACGACTGGGATAAATGAAACGACGCAAGGGGTACAGTTCTCAAGACCTCCGGAGGAGGATATAATTAGTGGGGGAAAAAAGGGGTAGATTACAAGGCAATGAGGTAAAGACACAGAAGAGATAGGCACTTAGACACAACCTTATCCAGCCCAGACAGAACACAGACAAACGGAACAAGACTGACTTACACAGGGATTGATGGCAGGGAAGGACAGGCAGTCGATAGCACAAGGTGCACCTTGGCTCAGGGACAGAATCAAGCACGGTCCAGTCCAGAGATGCGGGGAGGTGTCACAGCGCTCGGAGGTGGCGTCCTTCTCTCTCCAAGCTGAGGGCGCATCTGTGCGAAAGTGGCACTTTTCGCACTTTTCGCACTTGTGCGCACAAGTGCGAAAAGTGGTTTTTCAACACTAACACAAGTGCGAAAAGTGGTTTTTCAACACTATCACAAGTGCAAAAAGTGTTTTTTCCACACTAACACAAGTTCAAAAGTGGTTTCCTGCACCAACACAAGTGCGAAAAGTGCTTTTTCAACACTAACACAAGTGCGAAAAGTGGTTTTCAACACTATCACAAGTGCAAAAAGTGTTTTTTCCACACTAATACAAGTGCAAAAGTGGTTTCCTGCACCAACACAAGTGCGAAAAGTGGTTTTTCAACACTAACACAAGTGCGAAAAGTGGTTTTTCAACACTATCACAAGTGCAAAAAGTGTTTTTTCCACACTAATACAAGTGCAAAAGTGGTTTCCTGCACCAACACAAGTGCGAAAAGTGCTTTCTCAACACTAACACAAGTGCGAAAAGTGGTTTTTCAACACTATCACAAGTGCAATAAGTGTTTTTTCCACACTAATACAAGTGCGAAAAGTGGTTTTTCAACACTAACACAAGTGCGAAAAGTGGTTTTTCAACACTATCACAAGTGCAAAAAGTGTTTTTTCCACACTAACACAAGTTCAAAAGTGGTTTCCTGCACCAACACAAGTGCGAAAAGTGCTTTTTCAACACTAACACAAGTGCAAAAAGTGGTTTTTCCACACTAATACAAGTGCAAAAGTGGTTTCCTGCACCAACACAAGTGCGAAAAGTGGTTTTTCAACACTAACACAAGTGCGAAAAGTGGTTTTTCAACACTAACACAAGTGCGAAAAGTGGTTTTTCAACACTATCACAAGTGCAAAAAGTGTTTTTTCCACACTAACACAAGTTCAAAAGTGGTTTCCTGCACCAACACAAGTGCGAAAAGTGCTTTTTCAACACTAACACAAGTGTGAAAAGTGGTTTTTCAACACTATCACAAGTGCAAAAAGTGTTTTTTCCACACTAATACAAGTGCAAAAGTGGTTTCCTGCACCAACACATGTGCGAAAAATGATTTTTCAACACTAACACAAGTGCAAAAAGTGTTTTTTAACACTAACACAAGTGCGAAAAGTGGTTTTTCAACACTAACACAAGTGCAAAAAGTGTTTTTTCCACACTAATACAAGTGCAAAATGTTTTTTCCACACTAATACAAGTGCAAAAGTGGTTTCCTGCACCAACACAAGTGAGAAAAGTGGTTTTTCAACACTAACACAAGTGCGAAAAGTGGTTTTTCAACACTATCACAAGTGCAAAAAGTGTTTTTTCCACACTAATACAAGTGCAAAAGCGGTTTCCTGCACCAACACAAGTGCGAAAAGTGGTTTTTCAACACTAACACAAGTGCGAAAAGTGTTTTTTCAACACTAACACAAGTGCGAAAAGTGGTTTTTCAACACTACCACAAGTGCAAAAAGTGTTTTTTCCACACTAACACAAGTTCAAAAGTGGTTTCCTGCACCAACACAAGTGCGAAAAGTGGTTTTTCAACACAAGTGTTTTTGATGATGGGATTATTACGGATTGTTACGGATCCAATTGTTACGTTACGGATCGCGGATACGGTCCAATTGTTACGGATCACGGATTAGATGTTATTTACCGAGCGGTGGTATTGCCGCGACCTAACAGTTCCCCCGATTCTTCCCCAACTTACCCGATTCCACCCGACGTTGACCAAATCGCGCTATGCTAAATCAATGAAGGAAAGGACACAACGACTGGGATAAATGAAACGACGCAAGGGGTACAGTTCTCAAGACCTCCGGAGGAGGATATAATTAGTGGGGGAAAAAAGGGGTAGATTACAAGGCAATGAGGTAAAGACACAGAAGAGATAGGCACTTAGACACAACCTTATCCAGCCCAGACAGAACACAGACAAACGGAACAAGACTGACTTACACAGGGATTGATGGCAGGGAAGGACAGGCAGTCGATAGCACAAGGTGCACCTTGGCTCAGGGACAGAATCAAGCACGGTCCAGTCCAGAGATGCGGGGAGGTGTCACAGCGCTTGGAGGTGGCGTCCTTCTCTCTCCAAGCTGAGGGCGCATCTGTGCGAAAGTGGCACTTTTCGCACTTTTCGCACTTGTGCGCACAAGTGCGAAAAGTGGTTTTTCAACACTAACACAAGTGCGAAAAGTGGTTTTTCAACACTATCACAAGTGCAAAAAGTGTTTTTTCCACACTAACACAAGTTCAAAAGTGGTTTCCTGCACCAACACAAGTGCGAAAAGTGCTTTTTCAACACTAACACAAGTGCGAAAAGTGGTTTTTCAACACTATCACAAGTGCAAAAAGTGTTTTTTCCACACTAATACAAGTGCAAAAGTGGTTTCCTGCACCAACACATGTGCGAAAAATGATTTTTCAACACTAACACAAGTGCAAAAAGTGTTTTTTAACACTAACACAAGTGCGAAAAGTGGTTTTTCAACACTAACACAAGTGCAAAAAGTGTTTTTTCCACACTAGTACAAGTGCAAAAGTGTTTTTTCCACACTAATACAAGTGCAAAAGTGGTTTCCTGCACCAACACAAGTGAGAAAAGTGGTTTTTCAACACTAACGCAAGTGTGAAAAGTGGTTTTTCAACACTATCACAAGTGCAAAAAGTGTTTTTTCCACACTAATACAAGTGCAAAAGTGGTTTCCTGCACCAACACAAGTGCGAAAAGTGGTTTTTCAACACTAACACAAGTGCGAAAAGTGGTTTTTCAACACTAACACAAGTGCGAAAAGTGGTTTTTCAACACTACCACAAGTGCAAAAAGTGTTTTTTCCACACTAACACAAGTTCAAAAGTGGTTTCCTGCACCAACACAAGTGCGAAAAGTGGTTTTTCAACACAAGTGTTTTTGATGATGGGATTGTTACGGATTGTTACGGATCCAATTGTTACGTTATGGATCGCGGATACGGTCCAATTGTTACGGAGCGCGGATTAGATGTTATTTACCGAGCGGTGGTATTGCCGCGACCTAACAGTTCCCCCGATTCTTCCCCAACTTACCCGATTCCACCCGACGTTGACCAAATCGCGCTATGCTAAATCAATGAAGGAAAGGACACAACGACTGGGATAAATGAAATGACGCAAGGGGTACAGTTCTCAAGACCTCCGGAGGAGGATATAATTAGTGGGGGAAAAAAGGGGTAGATTACAAGGCAATGAGGTAAAGACACAGAAGAGATAGGCACTTAGACACAACCTTATCCAGCCCAGACAGAACACAGACAAACGGAACAAGACTGACTTACACAGGGATTGATGGCAGGGAAGGACAGGCAGTCGATAGCACAAGGTGCACCTTGGCTCAGGGACAGAATCAAGCACGGTCCAGTCCAGAGATGCGGGGAGGTGTCACAGCGCTCGGAGGTGGCGTCCTTCTCTCTCCAAGCTGAGGGCGCATCTGTACGAAAGTGGCACTTTTCGCACTTTTCGCACTTGTGCGCACAAGTGCGAAAAGTGGTTTTTCAACACTAACACAAGTGCGAAAAGTGGTTTTTCAACACTATCACAAGTGCAAAAAGTGTTTTTTCCACACTAACACAAGTTCAAAAGTGGTTTCCTGCACCAACACAAGTGCGAAAAGTGCTTTTTCAACACTAACACAAGTGCGAAAAGTGGTTTTTCAACACTATTACAAGTGCAAAAAGTGTTTTTTCCACACTAATACAAGTGCAAAAGTGGTTTCCTGCACCAACACAAGTGCGAAAAGTGGTTTTTCAACACTAACACAAGTGCGAAAAGTGGTTTTTCAACACTATCACAAGTGCAAAAAGTGTTTTTTCCACACTAATACAAGTGCAAAAGTGGTTTCCTGCACCAACACAAGTGCGAAAAGTGCTTTTTCAACACTAACACAAGTGCGAAAAGTGGTTTTTCAACACTATCACAAGTGCAAAAAGTGTTTTTTCCACACTAACACAAGTTCAAAAGTGGTTTCCTGCACCAACACAAGTGCGAAAAGTGCTTTTTCAACACTAACACAAGTGCGAAAAGTGGTTTTTCAACACTATCACAAGTGCAAAAAGTGTTTTTTCCACACTAATACAAGTGCAAAAGTGGTTTCCTGCACTAACACAAGTGAGAAAAGTGGTTTTTCAACACTAACACAAGTGCGAAAAGTGGTTTTTCAACACTAACACAAGTGTGAAAAGTGGTTTTTCAACACTATCACAAGTGCAAAAAGTGTTTTTTCCACACTAACACAAGTTCAAAAGTGGTTTCCTGCACCAACACAAGTGCGAAAAGTGCTTTTTCAACACTAACACAAGTGCGAAAAGTGGTTTTTCAACACTATCACAAGTGCAAAAAGTGTTTTTTCCACACTAATACAAGTGCAAAAGTGGTTTCCTGCACCAACACATGTGCGAAAAATGGTTTTTCAACACTAACACAAGTGCAAAAAGTGGTTTTTCCACACTAATACAAGTGCAAAAGTGGTTTCCTGCACCAACACAAGTGCGAAAAGTGGTTTTTCAACACTAACACAAGTGCGAAAAGTGGTTTTTCAACACTAACACAAGTGCGAAAAGTGGTTTTTCAACACTATCACAAGTGCAAAAAGTGTTTTTTCCACACTAACACAAGTTCAAAAGTGGTTTCCTGCACCAACACAAGTGCGAAAAGTGCTTTTTCAACACTAACACAAGTGTGAAAAGTGGTTTTTCAACACTATCACAAGTGCAAAAAGTGTTTTTTCCACACTAATACAAGTGCAAAAGTGGTTTCCTGCACCAACACATGTGCGAAAAATGATTTTTCAACACTAACACAAGTGCAAAAAGTGTTTTTTAACACTAACACAAGTGCGAAAAGTGGTTTTTCAACACTAACACAAGTGCAAAAAGTGTTTTTTCCACACTAATACAAGTGCAAAAGTGTTTTTTCCACACTAATACAAGTGCAAAAGTGGTTTCCTGCTCCAACACAAGTGAGAAAAGTGGTTTTTCAACACTAACACAAGTGCGAAAAGTGGTTTTTCAACACTATCACAAGTGCAAAAAGTGTTTTTTCCACACCAATACAAGTGCAAAAGCGGTATCCTGCACCAACACAAGTGCGAAAAGTGGTTTTTCAACACTAACACAAGTGCGAAAAGTGGTTTTTCAACACTAACACAAGTGCGAAAAGTGGTTTTTCAACACTACCACAAGTGCAAAAAGTGTTTTTTCCACACTAACACAAGTTCAAAAGTGGTTTCCTGCACCAACACAAGTGTGAAAAGTGGTTTTTCAACACAAGTATTTTTGATGATGGGATCGTTACGGATTGTTACGGATCCAATTGTTACGTTACGGATCGCGGATACGGTCCAATTGTTACGGATCACGGATTAGATGTTATTTACCGAGCGGTGGTATTGCCGCGACCTAACAGTTCCCCCGATTCTTCCCCAACTTACCCGATTCCACCCGACGTTGACCAAATCGCGCTATGCTAAATCAATGAAGGAAAGGACACAACGACTGGGATAAATGAAACGACGCAAGGGGTACAGTTCTCAAGACCTCCGGAGGAGGATATAATTAGTGGGGGAAAAAAGGGGTAGATTACAAGGCAATGAGGTAAAGACACAGAAGAGATAGGCACTTAGACACAACCTTATCCAGCCCAGACAGAACACAGACAAACGGAACAAGACTGACTTACACAGGGATTGATGGCAGGGAAGGACAGGCAGTCGATAGCACAAGGTGCACCTTGGCTCAGGGACAGAATCAAGCACGGTCCAGTCCAGAGATGCGGGGAGGTGTCACAGCGCTCGGAGGTGGCGTCCTTCTCTCTCCAAGCTGAGGGCGCATCTGTACGAAAGTGGCACTTTTCGCACTTTTCGCACTTGTGCGCACAAGTGCGAAAAGTGGTTTTTCAACACTAACACAAGTGCGAAAAGTGGTTTTTCAACACTATCACAAGTGCAAAAAGTGTTTTTTCCACACTAACACAAGTTCAAAAGTGGTTTCCTGCACCAACACAAGTGCGAAAAGTGCTTTTTCAACACTAACACAAGTGCGAAAAGTGGTTTTTCAACACTATTACAAGTGCAAAAAGTGTTTTTTCCACACTAATACAAGTGCAAAAGTGGTTTCCTGCACCAACACAAGTGCGAAAAGTGGTTTTTCAACACTAACACAAGTGCGAAAAGTGGTTTTTCAACACTATCACAAGTGCAAAAAGTGTTTTTTCCACACTAATACATGTGCAAAAGTGGTTTCCTGCACCAACACAAGTGCGAAAAGTGCTTTTTCAACACTAACACAAGTGCGAAAAGTGGTTTTTCAACACTATCACAAGTGCAAAAAGTGTTTTTTCCACACTAACACAAGTTCAAAAGTGGTTTCCTGCACCAACACAAGTGCGAAAAGTGCTTTTTCAACACTAACACAAGTGCGAAAAGTGGTTTTTCAACACTATCACAAGTGCAAAAAGTGTTTTTTCCACACTAATACAAGTGCAAAAGTGGTTTCCTGCACTAACACAAGTGAGAAAAGTGGTTTTTCAACACTAACACAAGTGCGAAAAGTGGTTTTTCAACACTAACACAAGTGTGAAAAGTGGTTTTTCAACACTATCACAAGTGCAAAAAGTGTTTTTTCCACACTAACACAAGTTCAAAAGTGGTTTCCTGCACCAACACAAGTGCGAAAAGTGCTTTTTCAACACTAACACAAGTGCGAAAAGTGGTTTTTCAACACTATCACAAGTGCAAAAAGTGTTTTTTCCACACTAATACAAGTGCAAAAGTGGTTTCCTGCACCAACACATGTGCGAAAAATGGTTTTTCAACACTAACACAAGTGCAAAAAGTGGTTTTTCCACACTAATACAAGTGCAAAAGTGGTTTCCTGCACCAACACAAGTGCGAAAAGTGGTTTTTCAACACTAACACAAGTGCGAAAAGTGGTTTTTCAACACTAACACAAGTGCGAAAAGTGGTTTTTCAACACTATCACAAGTGCAAAAAGTGTTTTTTCCACACTAACACAAGTTCAAAAGTGGTTTCCTGCACCAACACAAGTGCGAAAAGTGCTTTTTCAACACTAACACAAGTGTGAAAAGTGGTTTTTCAACACTATCACAAGTGCAAAAAGTGTTTTTTCCACACTAATACAAGTGCAAAAGTGGTTTCCTGCACCAACACATGTGCGAAAAATGATTTTTCAACACTAACACAAGTGCAAAAAGTGTTTTTTAACACTAACACAAGTGCGAAAAGTGGTTTTTCAACACTAACACAAGTGCAAAAAGTGTTTTTTCCACACTAATACAAGTGCAAAAGTGTTTTTTCCACACTAATACAAGTGCAAAAGTGGTTTCCTGCTCCAACACAAGTGAGAAAAGTGGTTTTTCAACACTAACACAAGTGCGAAAAGTGGTTTTTCAACACTATCACAAGTGCAAAAAGTGTTTTTTCCACACTAATACAAGTGCAAAAGCGGTTTCCTGCACCAACACAAGTGTGAAAAGTGGTTTTTCAACACTAACACAAGTGCGAAAAGTGGTTTTTCAACACTAACACAAGTGCGAAAAGTGGTTTTTCAACACTACCACAAGTGCAAAAAGTGTTTTTTCCACACTAACACAAGTTCAAAAGTGGTTTCCTGCACCAACACAAGTGTGAAAAGTGGTTTTTCAACACAAGTATTTTTGATGATGGGATCGTTACGGATTGTTACGGATCCAATTGTTACGTTACGGATCGCGGATACGGTCCAATTGTTACGGATCACGGATTAGATGTTATTTACCGAGCGGTGGTATTGCCGCGACCTAACAGTTCCCCCGATTCTTCCCCAACTTACCCGATTCCACCCGACGTTGACCAAATCGTGCTATGCTAAATCAATGAAGGAAAGGACACAACGACTGGGATAAATGAAACGACGCAAGGGGTACAGTTCTCAAGACCTCCGGAGGAGGATATAATTAGTGGGGGGAAAAAGGGGTAGATTACAAGGCAATGAGGTAAAGACACAGAAGAGATAGGCACTTAGACACAACCTTATCCAGCCCAGACAGAACACAGACAAACGGAACAAGACTGACTTACACAGGGATTGATGGCAGGGAAGGACAGGCAGTCGATAGCACAAGGTGCACCTTGGCTCAGGGACAGAATCAAGCACGGTCCAGTCCAGAGATGCGGGGAGGTGTCACAGCGCTCGGAGGTGGCGTCCTTCTCTCTCCAAGCTGAGGGCGCATCTGTGCGAAAGTGGCACTTTTCACACTTTTCGCACTTGTGCGCACAAGTGCGAAAAGTGGTTTTTCAACACTAACACAAGTGCGAAAAGTGGTTTTTCAACACTATCACAAGTGCAAAAAGTGTTTTTTCCACACTAACACAAGTTCAAAAGTGGTTTCCTGCACCAACACAAGTGCGAAAAGTGCCTTTTCAACACTAACACAAGTGCGAAAAGTGGTTTTTCAACACTATCACAAGTGCAAAAAGTGTTTTTTCCACACTAATACAAGTGCAAAAGTGGTTTCCTGCACCAACACATGTGCGAAAAATGATTTTTCAACACTAACACAAGTGCAAAAAGTGTTTTTTAACACTAACACAAGTGCGAAAAGTGGTTTTTCAACACTAACACAAGTGCAAAAAGTGTTTTTTCCACACTAATACAAGTGCAAAAGTGTTTTTTCCACACTAATACAAGTGCAAAAGTGGTTTCCTGCACCAACACAAGTGAGAAAAGTGGTTTTTCAACACTAACGCAAGTGCGAAAAGTGGTTTTTCAACACTATCACAAGTGCAAAAAGTGTTTTTTCCACACTAATACAAGTGCAAAAGTGGTTTCCTGCACCAACACAAGTGCGAAAAGTGGTTTTTCAACACTAACACAAGTGCGAAAAGTGGTTTTTCAACACTAACACAAGTGCGAAAAGTGGTTTTTCAACACTACCACAAGTGCAAAAAGTGTTTTTTCCACACTAACACAAGTTCAAAAGTGGTTTCCTGCACCAACACAAGTGCGAAAAGTGGTTTTTCAACACAAGTGTTTTTGATGATGGGATTGTTACGGATTGTTACGGATCCAATTGTTACGTTATGGATCGCGGATACGGTCCAATTGTTACGGATCGCGGATTAGATGTTATTTACCGAGCGGTGGTATTGCCGCGACCTAACAGTTCCCCCGATTCTTCCCCAACTTACCCGATTCCACCCGACGTTGACCAAATCGCGCTATGCTAAATCAATGAAGGAAAGGACACAACGACTGGGATAAATGAAACGACGCAAGGGGTACAGTTCTCAAGACCTCCGGAGGAGGATATAATTAGTGGGGGAAAAAAGGGGTAGATTACAAGGCAATGAGGTAAAGACACAGAAGAGATAGGCACTTAGACACAACCTTATCCAGCCCAGACAGAACACAGACAAACGGAACAAGACTGACTTACACAGGGATTGATGGCAGGGAAGGACAGGCAGTCGATAGCACAAGGTGCACCTTGGCTCAGGGACAGAATCAAGCACGGTCCAGTCCAGGGATGCGGGGAGGTGTCACAGCGCTCGGAGGTGGCGTCCTTCTCTCTCCAAGCTGAGGGCGCATCTGTGCGAAAGTGGCACTTTTCGCACTTTTCGCACTTGTGCGCACAAGTGCGAAAAGTGGTTTTTCAACACTAACACAAGTGCGAAAAGTGGTTTTTCAACACTATCACAAGTGCAAAAAGTGTTTTTTCCACACTAACACAAGTTCAAAAGTGGTTTCCTGCACCAACACAAGTGCGAAAAGTGCTTTTTCAACACTAACACAAGTGCGGAAAGTGGTTTTTCAACACTATCACAAGTGCAAAAAGTGTTTTTTCCACACTAATACAAGTGCAAAAGTGGTTTCCTGCACCAACACAAGTGCGAAAAGTGGTTTTTCAACACTAACACAAGTGCGAAAAGTGGTTTTTCAACACTATCACAAGTGCAAAAAGTGTTTTTTCCACACTAATACAAGTGCAAAAGTGGTTTCCTGCACCAACACAAGTGCGAAAAGTGCTTTTTCAACACTAACACAAGTGCGAAAAGTGGTTTTTCAACACTATCACAAGTGCAAAAAGTGTTTTTTCCACACTAACACAAGTTCAAAAGTGGTTTCCTGCACCAACACAAGTGCGAAAAGTGCTTTTTCAACACTAACACAAGTGCGAAAAGTGGTTTTTCAACACTATCACAAGTGCAAAAAGTGTTTTTTCCACACTAATACAAGTGCAAAAGTGGTTTCCTGCACTAACACAAGTGAGAAAAGTGGTTTTTCAACACTAACACAAGTGCGAAAAGTGGTTTTTCAACACTAACACAAGTGCGAAAAGTGGTTTTTCAACACTATCACAAGTGCAAAAAGTGTTTTTTCCACACTAACACAAGTTAAAAAGTGGTTTCCTGCACCAACACAAGTGCGAAAAGTGCTTTTTCAACACTAACACAAGTGCGAAAAGTGGTTTTTCAACACTATCACAAGTGCAAAAAGTGTTTTTTCCACACTAATACAAGTGCAAAAGTGGTTTCCTGCACCAACACATGTGCGAAAAATGGTTTTTCAACACTAACACAAGTGCAAAAAGTGGTTTTTCCACACTAATACAAGTGCAAAAGTGGTTTCCTGCACCAACACAAGTGCGAAAAGTGGTTTTTCAACACTAACACAAGTGCGAAAAGTGGTTTTTCAACACTAACACAAGTGCGAAAAGTGGTTTTTCAACACTATCACAAGTGCAAAAAGTGTTTTTTCCACACTAACACAAGTTCAAAAGTGGTTTCCTGCACCAACACAAGTGCGAAAAGTGCTTTTTCAACACTAACACAAGTGTGAAAAGTGGTTTTTCAACACTATCACAAGTGCAAAAAGTGTTTTTTCCACACTAATACAAGTGCAAAAGTGTTTTTTCCACACTAACACAAGTTCAAAAGTGGTTTCCTGCACCAACACATGTGCGAAAAATGATTTTTCAACACTAACACAAGTGCAAAAAGTGTTTTTTAACACTAACACAAGTGCGAAAAGTGGTTTTTCAACACTAACACAAGTGCAAAAAGTGTTTTTTCCACACTAATACAAGTGCAAAAGTGTTTTTTCCACACTAATACAAGTGCAAAAGTGGTTTCCTGCACCAACACAAGTGAGAAAAGTGGTTTTTCAACACTAACACAAGTGCGAAAAGTGGTTTTTCAACACTATCACAAGTGCAAAAAGTGTTTTTTCCACACTAATACAAGTGCAAAAGCGGTTTCCTGCACCAACACAAGTGCGAAAAGTGGTTTTTCAACACTAACACAAGTGCGAAAAGTGGTTTTTCAACACTAACACAAGTGCGAAAAGTGGTTTTTCAACACTACCACAAGTGCAAAAAGTGTTTTTTCCACACTAACACAAGTTCAAAAGTGGTTTCCTGCACCAACACAAGTGCGAAAAGTGGTTTTTCAACACAAGTGTTTTTGATGATGGGATTGTTACGGATTGTTACGGATCCAATTGTTACGTTACGGATCGCGGATACGGTCCAATTGTTACGGATCGCGGATTAGATGTTATTTACCGAGCGGTGGTATTGCCGCGACCTAACAGTTCCCCCGATTCTTCCCCAACTTACCCGATTCCACCCGACGTTGACCAAATCGCGCTATGCTAAATCAATGAAGGAAAGGACACAACGACTGGGATAAATGAAACGACGCAAGGGGTACAGTTCTCAAGACCTCCGGAGGAGGATATAATTAGTGGGGGAAAAAAGGGGTAGATTACAAGGCAATGAGGTAAAGACACAGAAGAGATAGGCACTTAGACACAACCCTATCCAGCCCAGACAGAACACAGACAAACGGAACAAGACTGACTTACACAGGGATTGATGGCAGGGAAGGACAGGCAGTCGATAGCACAAGGTGCACCTTGGCTCAGGGACAGAATCAAGCACGGTCCAGTCCAGAGATGCGGGGAGGTGTCACAGCGCTCGGAGGTGGCGTCCTTCTCTCTCCAAGCTGAGGGCGCATCTGTGCGAAAGTGGCACTTTTCGCACTTTTCGCACTTGTGCGCACAAGTGCGAAAAGTGGTTTTTCAACACTAACACAAGTGCGAAAAGTGGTTTTTCAACACTATCACAAGTGCAAAAAGTGTTTTTTCCACACTAACACAAGTTCAAAAGTGGTTTCCTGCACCAACACAAGTGCGAAAAGTGCTTTTTCAACACTAACACAAGTGCGGAAAGTGGTTTTTCAACACTATCACAAGTGCAAAAAGTGTTTTTTCCACACTAATACAAGTGCAAAAGTGGTTTCCTGCACCAACACAAGTGCGAAAAGTGGTTTTTCAACACTAACACAAGTGCGAAAAGTGGTTTTTCAACACTATCACAAGTGCAAAAAGTGTTTTTTCCACACTAATACAAGTGCAAAAGTGGTTTCCTGCACCAACACAAGTGCGAAAAGTGCTTTTTCAACACTAACACAAGTGCGAAAAGTGGTTTTTCAACACTATCACAAGTGTAAAAAGTGTTTTTTCCACACTAACACAAGTTCAAAAGTGGTTTCCTGCACCAACACAAGTGCGAAAAGTGCTTTTTCAACACTAACACAAGTGCGAAAAGTGGTTTTTCAACACTATCACAAGTGCAAAAAGTGTTTTTTCCACACTAATACAAGTGCAAAAGTGGTTTCCTGCACTAACACAAGTGAGAAAAGTGGTTTTTCAACACTAACACAAGTGCGAAAAGTGGTTTTTCAACACTAACACAAGTGCGAAAAGTGGTTTTTCAACACTATCACAAGTGCAAAAAGTGTTTTTTCCACACTAACACAAGTTAAAAAGTGGTTTCCTGCACCAACACAAGTGCGAAAAGTGCTTTTTCAACACTAACACAAGTGCGAAAAGTGGTTTTTCAACACTATCACAAGTGCAAAAAGTGTTTTTTCCACACTAATACAAGTGCAAAAGTGGTTTCCTGCACCAACACATGTGCGAAAAATGGTTTTTCAACACTAACACAAGTGCAAAAAGTGGTTTTTCCACACTAATACAAGTGCAAAAGTGGTTTCCTGCACCAACACAAGTGCGAAAAGTGGTTTTTCAACACTAACACAAGTGCGAAAAGTGGTTTTTCAACACTAACACAAGTGCGAAAAGTGGTTTTTCAACACTATCACAAGTGCAAAAAGTGTTTTTTCCACACTAACACAAGTTCAAAAGTGGTTTCCTGCACCAACACAAGTGCGAAAAGTGCTTTTTCAACACTAACACAAGTGTGAAAAGTGGTTTTTCAACACTATCACAAGTGCAAAAAGTGTTTTTTCCACACTAATACAAGTGCAAAAGTGTTTTTTCCACACTAACACAAGTTCAAAAGTGGTTTCCTGCACCAACACATGTGCAAAAAATGATTTTTCAACACTAACACAAGTGCAAAAAGTGTTTTTTAACACTAACACAAGTGCGAAAAGTGGTTTTTCAACACTAACACAAGTGCAAAAAGTGTTTTTTCCACACTAATACAAGTGCAAAAGTGTTTTTTCCACACTAATACAAGTGCAAAAGTGGTTTCCTGCACCAACACAAGTGAGAAAAGTGGTTTTTCAACACTAACACAAGTGCGAAAAGTGGTTTTTCAACACTATCACAAGTGCAAAAAGTGTTTTTTCCACACTAATACAAGTGCAAAAGCGGTTTCCTGCACCAACACAAGTGCGAAAAGTGGTTTTTCAACACTAACACAAGTGCGAAAAGTGGTTTTTCAACACTAACACAAGTGCGAAAAGTGGTTTTTCAACACTACCACAAGTGCAAAAAGTGTTTTTTCCACACTAACACAAGTTCAAAAGTGGTTTCCTGCACCAACACAAGTGCGAAAAGTGGTTTTTCAACACAAGTGTTTTTGATGATGGGATTGTTACGGATTGTTACGGATCCAATTGTTACGTTACGGATTGCGGATACGGTCCAATTGTTACGGATCGCGGATTAGATGTTATTTACCGAGCGGTGGTATTGCCGCGACCTAACAGTTCCCCCGATTCTTCCCCAACTTACCCGATTCCACCCGACGTTGACCAAATTGCACAAGTTGGTCTTGAGAACTGTACCCCTATGCTAAATCAATGAAGGAAAGGACACAACGACTGGGATAAATGAAACGACGCAAGGGGTACAGTTCTCAAGACCTCCGGAGGAGGATATAATTAGTGGGGGAAAAAAGGGGTAGATTACAAGGCAATGAGGTAAAGACACAGAAGAGATAGGCACTTAGACACAACCCTATCCAGCCCAGACAGAACACAGACAAACGGAACAAGACTGACTTACACAGGGATTGATGGCAGGGAAGGACAGGCAGTCGATAGCACAAGGTGCACCTTGGCTCAGGGACAGAATCAAGCACGGTCCAGTCCAGAGATGCGGGGAGGTGTCACAGCGCTCGGAGGTGGCGTCCTTCTCTCTCCAAGCTGAGGGCGCATCTGTGCGAAAGTGGCACTTTTCGCACTTTTCGCACTTGTGCGCACAAGTGCGAAAAGTGGTTTTTCAACACTAACACAAGTGCGAAAAGTGGTTTTTCAACACTATCACAAGTGCAAAAAGTGTTTTTTCCACACTAACACAAGTTCAAAAGTGGTTTCCTGCACCAACACAAGTGCGAAAAGTGCTTTTTCAACACTAACACAAGTGCGAAAAGTGGTTTTTCAACACTATCACAAGTGCAAAAAGTGTTTTTTCCACACTAATACAAGTGCAAAAGTGGTTTCCTGCACCAACACAAGTGAGAAAAGTGGTTTTTCAACACTAACACAAGTGCGAAAAGTGGTTTTTCAACACTAACACAAGTGCGAAAAGTGGTTTTTCAACACTATCACAAGTGCAAAAAGTGTTTTTTCCACACTAACACAAGTTCAAAAGTGGTTTCCTGCACCAACACAAGTGCGAAAAGTGCTTTTTCAACACTAACACAAGTGCGAAAAGTGGTTTTTCAACACTATCACAAGTGCAAAAAGTGTTTTTTCCACACTAATACAAGTGCAAAAGTGGTTTCCTGCACCAACACATGTGCGAAAAATGGTTTTTCAACACTAACACAAGTGCAAAAAGTGGTTTTTCCACACTAATACAAGTGCAAAAGTGGTTTCCTGCACAAACACAAGTGCGAAAAGTGGTTTTTCAACACTAACACAAGTGCGAAAAGTGGTTTTTCAACACTAACACAAGTGCGAAAAGTGGTTTTTCAACACTATCACAAGTGCAAAAAGTGTTTTTTCCACACTAACACAAGTTCAAAAGTGGTTTCCTGCACCAACACAAGTGCGAAAAGTGCTTTTTCAACACTAACACAAGTGCGAAAAATGGTTTTTCAACACTAACACAAGTGCAAAAAGTGTTTTTTCCACACTAATACAAGTGCAAAAGTGGTTTCCTGCACCAACACAAGTGCGAAAAGTGGTTTTTCAACACTAACACAAGTGCGAAAAGTGGTTTTTCAACACTAACACAAGTGCGAAAAGTGGTTTTTCAACACTATCACAAGTGCAAAAAGTGTTTTTTCCACACTAACACAAGTGCGAAAAGTGCTTTTTCAACACTAACACAAGTGCGAAAAGTGGTTTTTCAACACTATCACAAGTGCAAAAAGTGTTTTTTCCACACTAACACAAGTTCAAAAGTGGTTTCCTGCACTAACACAAGTGCGAAAAGTGGTTTTTCAACACTAACACAAGTGCGAAAAGTGGTTTTTCAACACTATCACAAGTGCAAAAAGTGTTTTTTCCACACTAATACAAGTGCAAAAGTGGTTTCCTGCACCAACACATGTGCGAAAAATGGTTTTTCAACACTAACACAAGTGCGAAAAGTGGTTTTTCAACACTATCACAAGTGCAAAAAGTGTTTTTTCCACACTAATACAAGTGCAAAAGTGGTTTCCTGCACCAACACATGTGCGAAAAATGGTTTTTCAACACTAACACAAGTGCAAAAAGTGGTTTTTCCACACTAATACAAGTGCAAAAGTGGTTTCCTGCACCAACACAAGTGCGAAAAGTGGTTTTTCAACACTAACACAAGTGCGAAAAGTGGTTTTTCAACACTAACACAAGTGCGAAAAGTGGTTTTTCAACACTATCACAAGTGCAAAAAGTGTTTTTTCCACACTAACACAAGTTCAAAAGTGGTTTCCTGCACCAACACAAGTGCGAAAAGTGCTTTTTCAACACTAACACAAGTGTGAAAAGTGGTTTTTCAACACTATCACAAGTGCAAAAAGTGTTTTTTCCACACTAATACAAGTGCAAAAGTGTTTTTTCCACACTAACACAAGTTCAAAAGTGGTTTCCTGCACCAACACATGTGCAAAAAATGATTTTTCAACACTAACACAAGTGCAAAAAGTGTTTTTTAACACTAACACAAGTGCGAAAAGTGGTTTTTCAACACTAACACAAGTGCAAAAAGTGTTTTTTCCACACTAATACAAGTGCAAAAGTGTTTTTTCCACACTAATACAAGTGCAAATGTGGTTTCCTGCACCAACACAAGTGAGAAAAGTGGTTTTTCAACACTAACACAAGTGCGAAAAGTGGTTTTTCAACACTATCACAAGTGCAAAAAGTGTTTTTTCCACACTAATACAAGTGCAAAAGCGGTTTCCTGCACCAACACAAGTGCGAAAAGTGGTTTTTCAACACTAACACAAGTGCGAAAAGTGGTTTTTCAACACTAACACAAGTGCGAAAAGTGGTTTTTCAACACTACCACAAGTGCAAAAAGTGTTTTTTCCACACTAACACAAGTTCAAAAGTGGTTTCCTGCACCAACACAAGTGCGAAAAGTGGTTTTTCAACACAAGTGTTTTTGATGATGGGATTGTTACGGATTGTTACGGATCCAATTGTTACGTTACGGATCGCGGATACGGTCCAATTGTTACGGATCGCGGATTAGATGTTATTTACCGAGCGGTGGTATTGCCGCGACCTAACAGTTCCCCCGATTCTTCCCCAACTTACCCGATTCCACCCGACGTTGACCAAATTGCACAAGTTGGTCTTGAGAACTGTACCCCTATGCTAAATCAATGAAGGAAAGGACACAACGACTGGGATAAATGAAACGACGCAAGGGGTACAGTTCTCAAGACCTCCGGAGGAGGATATAATTAGTGGGGGGAAAAAGGGGTAGATTACAAGGCAATGAGGTAAAGACACAGAAGAGATAGGCACTTAGACACAACCCTATCCAGCCCAGACAGAACACAGACAAACGGAACAAGACTGACTTACACAGGGATTGATGGCAGGGAAGGACAGGCAGTCGATAGCACAAGGTGCACCTTGGCTCAGGGACAGAATCAAGCACGGTCCAGTCCAGAGATGCGGGGAGGTGTCACAGCGCTCGGAGGTGGCGTCCTTGTCTCTCCAAGCTGAGGGCGCATCTGTGCGAAAGTGGCACTTTTCGCACTTTTCGCACTTGTGCGCACAAGTGCGAAAAGTGGTTTTTCAACACTAACACAAGTGCGAAAAGTGGTTTTTCAACACTATCACAAGTGCAAAAAGTGTTTTTTCCACACTAACACAAGTTCAAAAGTGGTTTCCTGCACCAACACAAGTGCGAAAAGTGCTTTTTCAACACTAACACAAGTGCGAAAAGTGGTTTTTCAACACTATCACAAGTGCAAAAAGTGTTTTTTCCACACTAATACAAGTGCAAAAGTGGTTTCCTGCACCAACACAAGTGAGAAAAGTGGTTTTTCAACACTAACACAAGTGCGAAAAGTGGTTTTTCAACACTAACACAAGTGCGAAAAGTGGTTTTTCAACACTATCACAAGTGCAAAAAGTGTTTTTTCCACACTAACACAAGTTCAAAAGTGGTTTCCTGCACCAACACAAGTGCGAAAAGTGCTTTTTCAACACTAACACAAGTGCGAAAAGTGGTTTTTCAACACTATCACAAGTGCAAAAAGTGTTTTTTCCACACTAATACAAGTGCAAAAGTGGTTTCCTGCACCAACACATGTGCGAAAAATGGTTTTTCAACACTAACACAAGTGCAAAAAGTGGTTTTTCCACACTAATACAAGTGCAAAAGTGGTTTCCTGCACAAACACAAGTGCGAAAAGTGGTTTTTCAACACTAACACAAGTGCGAAAAGTGGTTTTTCAACACTAACACAAGTGCGAAAAGTGGTTTTTCAACACTATCACAAGTGCAAAAAGTGTTTTTTCCACACTAACACAAGTTCAAAAGTGGTTTCCTGCACCAACACAAGTGCGAAAAGTGCTTTTTCAACACTAACACAAGTGCGAAAAATGGTTTTTCAACACTAACACAAGTGCAAAAAGTGTTTTTTCCACACTAATACAAGTGCAAAAGTGGTTTCCTGCACCAACACAAGTGCGAAAAGTGGTTTTTCAACACTAACACAAGTGCGAAAAGTGGTTTTTCAACACTAACACAAGTGCGAAAAGTGGTTTTTCAACACTATCACAAGTGCAAAAAGTGTTTTTTCCACACTAACACAAGTTCAAAAGTGGTTTCCTGCACCAACACAAGTGCGAAAAGTGCTTTTTCAACACTAACACAAGTGCGAAAAGTGGTTTTTCAACACTATCACAAGTGCAAAAAGTGTTTTTTCCACACTAATACAAGTGCAAAAGTGGTTTCCTGCACCAACACATGTGCGAAAAATGGTTTTTCAACACTAACACAAGTGCAAAAAGTGGTTTTTCCACACTAATACAAGTGCAAAAGTGGTTTCCTGCACCAACACAAGTGCGAAAAGTGGTTTTTCAACACTAACACAAGTGCGAAAAGTGGTTTTTCAACACTAACACAAGTGCGAAAAGTGGTTTTTCAACACTATCACAAGTGCAAAAAGTGTTTTTTCCACACTAACACAAGTTCAAAAGTGGTTTCCTGCACCAACACAAGTGCGAAAAGTGCTTTTTCAACACTAACACAAGTGCGAAAAGTGGTTTTTCAACACTATCACAAGTGCAAAAAGTGTTTTTTCCACACTAATACAAGTGCAAAAGTGGTTTCCTGCACCAACACAAGTGCGAAAAGTGGTTTTTCAACACTAACACAAATGCGAAAAGTGCTTTTTCAACACTAACACAAGTGCGAAAAGTGGTTTTTCAACACTATCACAAGTGCAAAAAGTGTTATTTTCCACACTAATACAAGTGCAAAAGTGGTTTCCTGCACCAACACAAGTGCGAAAAGTGGTTTTTCAACACTAACACAAGAGCGAAAAGTGTTTTTTCCACACTAATACAAGTGCAAAAGTGGTTTCCTGCACCAACACAAGTGCAAAAAGTCGTTTTTCAACACTAACACAAGTGTGAAAAGTGGTTTTTCAACATTATCACAAGTGCAAAAAGTGTTTTTTCCACACTAATACAAGTGCAAAAGTGGTTTCCTGCACCAACACAAGTGAGAAAAGTGGTTTTTCAACACTAACACAAGGGCGAAAAGTGGTTTTTCAACACTATCACAAGTGCAAAAAGTGTTTTTTCCACACTAACACAAGTTCAAAAGTGGTTTCCTGCACTAACACAAGTGCGAAAAGTGCTTTTTCAACACTAACACAAGTGCGAAAAGTGGTTTTTCAACACTAATACAAGTGCAAAAGTGGTTTCCTGCACCAACACAAGTGAGAAAAGTGGTTTTTCAACACTAACACAAGTGCGAAAAGTGGTTTTTCAACACTAACACAAGTGCGAAAAGTGGTTTTTCAACACTATCACAAGTGCAAAAAGTGTTTTTTCCACACTAACACAAGTTCAAAAGTGGTTTCCTGCACCAACACAAGTGCGAAAAGTGCTTTTTCAACACGAACACAAGTGCGAAAAGTGGTTTTTCAACACTATCACAAGTGCAAAAAGTGTTTTTTCCACACTAATACAAGTGCAAAAGTGGTTTCCTGCACCAACACAAGTGCGAAAAGTGGTTTTTCAACACTAACACAAGTGCGAAGTGGTTTTTTTCAACACTAACACAAGTGCGAAAAGTGGTTTTTCAACACTATCACAAGTGCAAAAAGTGTTTTTTCCACACTAACACAAGTTCAAAAGTGGTTTCCTGCACCAACACAAGTGCGAAAAGTGCTTTTTCAACACTAACACAAGTGCGAAAAGTGGTTTTTCAACACTATCACAAGTGCAAAAAGTGTTTTTTCCACACTAATACAAGTGCAAAAGTGGTTTCCTGCACCAACACAAGTGCGAAAAGTGCTTTTTCAACACTAACACAAGTGCGAAAAGTGGTTTTTCAACACTATCACAAGTGCAAAAAGTGTTTTTTCCACACTAATACAAGTGCAAAAGTGGTTTCCTGCACCAACACATGTGCGAAAAATGGTTTTTCAACACTAACACAAGTGCAAAAAGTGTTTTTTCCACACTAATACAAGTGCAAAAGTGGTTTCCTGCACCAACACAAGTGCGAAAAGTGGTTTTTCAACACTAACCCAAGTACGAAAAGTGGTTTTTCAACACTATCACAAGTGCAAAAAGTGTTTTTTCCACACTAATACAAGTGCAAAAGTGGTTTCCTGCACCAACACATGTGCGAAAAATGGTTTTTCAACACTAACACAAGTGCAAAAAGTGGTTTTTCCACACTAATACAAGTGCAAAAGTGGTTTCCTGCACCAACAGAAGTGCGAAAAGTGGTTTTTCAACACTAACACAAGTGCGAAAAGTGGTTTTTCAACACTAACACAAGTGCGAAAAGTGGTTTTTCAACACTATCACAAGTGCAAAAAGTGTTTTTTCCACACTAACACAAGTTCAAAAGTGGTTTCCTGCACCAACACAAGTGCGAAAAGTGCTTTTTCAACACAAACACAAGTGCGAAAAGTGGTTTTTCAACACTATCACAAGTGCAAAAAGTGTTTTTTCCACACTAACACAAGTTCAAAAGTGGTTTCCTGCACCAACACAAGTGCGAAAAGTGCTTTTTCAACACTAACACAAGTGCGAAAAGTGTTTTTTCAACACTATCACAAGTGCAAAAAGTGTTTTTTCCACACTAACACAAGTTCAAAAGTGGTTTCCTGCACCAACACAAGTGCGAAAAGTGCTTTTTCAACACTAACACAAGTGCGAAAAGTGGTTTTTCAACACTATCACAAGTGCAAAAAGTGTTTTTTCCACACTAATACAAGTGCAAAAGTGGTTTCCTGCACCAACACATGTGCGAAAAATGGTTTTTCAACACTAACACAAGTGCAAAAAGTGTTTTTTCCACACTAATACAAGTGCAAAAGTGGTTTCCTGCACCAACACAAGTGCGAAAAGTGGTTTTTCAACACTAACCCAAGTACGAAAAGTGGTTTTTCAACACTATCACAAGTGCAAAAAGTGTTTTTTCCACACTAATACAAGTGCAAAAGTGGTTTCCTGCACCAACACATGTGCGAAAAATGGTTTTTCAACACTAACACAAGTGCAAAAAGTGGTTTTTCCACACTAATACAAGTGCAAAAGTGGTTTCCTGCACCAACAGAAGTGCGAAAAGTGGTTTTTCAACACTAACACAAGTGCGAAAAGTGGTTTTTCAACACTAACACAAGTGCGAAAAGTGGTTTTTCAACACTATCACAAGTGCAAAAAGTGTTTTTTCCACACTAACACAAGTTCAAAAGTGGTTTCCTGCACCAACACAAGTGCGAAAAGTGCTTTTTCAACACAAACACAAGTGCGAAAAGTGTTTTTTCCACACTAATACAAGTGCAAAAGTGGTTTCCTGCACCAACACATGTGCGAAAAATGATTTTTCAACACTATCACAAGTGCAAAAAGTGTTTTTTCCACACTAATACAAGTGCAAAAGTGGTTTCCTGCACCAACACATGTGCGAAAAATGATTTTTCAACACTAACACAAGTGCAAAAAGTGTTTTTTAACACTAACACAAGTGCGAAAAGTGGTTTTTCAACACTAACACAAGTGCAAAAAGTGTTTTTTCCACACTAATACAAGTGCAAAAGTGTTTTTTCCACACTAATACAAGTGCAAAAGTGGTTTCCTGCACCAACACAAGTGAGAAAAGTGGTTTATCAACACTAACGCAAGTGCGAAAAGTGGTTTTTCAACACTATCACAAGTGCAAAAAGTGTTTTTTCCACACTAATACAAGTGCAAAAGTGGTTTCCTGCACCAACACAAGTGCGAAAAGTGTTTTTTCAACACTAACACAAGTGCGAAAAGTGGTTTTTCAACACTAACACAAGTGCGAAAAGTGGTTTTTCAACACTACCACAAGTGCAAAAAGTGTTTTTTCCACACTAACACAAGTTCAAAAGTGGTTTCCTGCCCCAACACAAGTGCGAAAAGTGCTTTTTCAACACTAACACAAGTGCGAAAAGTGGTTTTTCAACACTATCACAAGTGCAAAAAGTGTTTTTTCCACACTAATACAAGTGCAAAAGTGGTTTCCTGCACCAACACAAGTGCGAAAAGTGGTTTTTCAACACTAACACAAGTGCGAAAAGTGGTTTTTCAACACTATCACAAGTGCAAAAAGTGTTTTTTCCACACTAATACAAGTGCAAAAGTGGTTTCCTGCACCAACACAAGTGCGAAAAGTGCTTTTTCAACACTAACACAAGTGCGAAAAGTGGTTTTTCAACACTATCACAAGTGCAAAAAGTGTTTTTTCCACACTAACACAAGTTCAAAAGTGGTTTCCTGCACCAACACAAGTGCGAAAAGTGCTTTTTCAACACTAACACAAGTGCGAAAAGTGGTTTTTCAACACTATCACAAGTGCAAAAAGTGTTTTTTCCACACTAATACAAGTGCAAAAGTGGTTTCCTGCACTAACACAAGTGAGAAAAGTGGTTTTTCAACACTAACACAAGTGCGAAAAGTGGTTTTTCAACACTATCACAAGTGCAAAAAGTGTTTTTTCCACACTAACACAAGTTCAAAAGTGGTTTCCTGCACCAACACAAGTGCGAAAAGTGCTTTTTCAACACTAACACAAGTGCGAAAAGTGGTTTTTCAACACTAACACAAGTGCGAAAAGTGGTTTTTCAACACTACCACAAGTGCAAAAAGTGTTTTTTCCACACTAACACAAGTTCAAAAGTGGTTTCCTGCACCAACACAAGTGCGAAAAGTGCTTTTTCAACACTAACACAAGTGCGAAAAGTGGTTTTTCAACACTATCACAAGTGCAAAAAGTGTTTTTTCCACACTAATACAAGTGCAAAAGTGGTTTCCTGCACCAACACAAGTGCGAAAAGTGGTTTTTCAACACTAACACAAGTGCGAAAAGTGGTTTTTCAACACTATCACAAGTGCAAAAAGTGTTTTTTCCACACTAATACAAGTGCAAAAGTGGTTTCCTGCACCAACACAAGTGCGAAAAGTGTTTTTTCAACACTAACACAAGTGCGAAAAGTGGTTTTTCAACACTAACACAAGTGCGAAAAGTGGTTTTTCAACACTACCACAAGTGCAAAAAGTGTTTTTTCCACACTAACACAAGTTCAAAAGTGGTTTCCTGCACCAACACAAGTGCGAAAAGTGCTTTTTCAACACTAACACAAGTGCGAAAAGTGGTTTTTCAACACTATCACAAGTGCAAAAAGTGTTTTTTCCACACTAATACAAGTGCAAAAGTGGTTTCCTGCACCAATACAAGTGCGAAAAGTGGTTTTTCAACACTAACACAAGTGCGAAAAGTGGTTTTTCAACACTATCACAAGTGCAAAAAGTGTTTTTTCCACACTAATACAAGTGCAAAAGTGGTTTCCTGCACCAACACAAGTGCGAAAAGTGCTTTTTCAACACTAACACAAGTGCGAAAAGTGGTTTTTCAACACTATCACAAGTGCAAAAAGTGTTTTTTCCACACTAACACAAGTTCAAAAGTGGTTTCCTGCACCAACACAAGTGCGAAAAGTGCTTTTTCAACACTAACACAAGTGCGAAAAGTGGTTTTTCAACACTATCACAAGTGCAAAAAGTGTTTTTTCCACACTAATACAAGTGCAAAAGTGGTTTCCTGCACTAACACAAGTGAGAAAAGTGGTTTTTCAACACTAACACAAGTGCGAAAAGTGGTTTTTCAACACTATCACAAGTGCAAAAAGTGTTTTTTCCACACTAACACAAGTTCAAAAGTGGTTTCCTGCACCAACACAAGTGCGAAAAGTGCTTTTTCAACACTAACACAAGTGCGAAAAGTGGTTTTTCAACACTAACACAAGTGCGAAAAGTGGTTTTTCAACACTACCACAAGTGCAAAAAGTGTTTTTTCCACACTAACACAAGTTCAAAAGTGGTTTCCTGCACCAACACAAGTAAGAAAAGTGCTTTTTCAACACTAACACAAGTGCGAAAAGTGGTTTTTCAACACTATCACAAGTGCAAAAAGTGTTTTTTCCACACTAATACAAGTGCAAAAGTGGTTTCCTGCACCAACACAAGTGCGAAAAGTGGTTTTTCAACACTAACACAAGTGCGAAAAGTGGTTTTTCAACACTATCACAAGTGCAAAAAGTGTTTTTTCCACACTAATACAAGTGCAAAAGTGGTTTCCTGCACCAACACAAGTGCGAAAAGTGCTTTTTCAACACTAACACAAGTGCGAAAAGTGGTTTTTCAACACTATCACAAGTGCAAAAAGTGTTTTTTCCACACTAACACAAGTTCAAAAGTGGTTTCCTGCACCAACACAAGTGCGAAAAGTGCTTTTTCAACACTAACACAAGTGCGAAAAGTGGTTTTTCAACACTATCACAAGTGCAAAAAGTGTTTTTTCCACACTAATACAAGTGCAAAAGTGGTTTCCTGCACTAACACAAGTGAGAAAAGTGGTTTTTCAACACTAACACAAGTGCGAAAAGTGGTTTTTCAACACTATCATAAGTGCAAAAAGTGTTTTTTCCACACTAACACAAGTTCAAAAGTGGTTTCCTGCACCAACACAAGTGCGAAAAGTGCTTTTTCAACACTAACACAAGTGCAAAAAGTGTTTTTTAACACTAACACAAGTGCGAAAAGTGGTTTTTCAACACTAACACAAGTGCAAAAAGTGTTTTTTCCACACTAATACAAGTGCAAAAGTGTTTTTTCCACACTAATACAAGTGCAAAAGTGGTTTCCTGCACCAACACAAGTGAGAAAAGTGGTTTTTCAACACTAACGCAAGTGCGAAAAGTGGTTTTTCAACACTATCACAAGTGCAAAAAGTGTTTTTTCCACACTAATACAAGTGCAAAAGTGGTTTCCTGCACCAACACAAGTGCGAAAAGTGGTTTTTCAACACTAACACAAGTGCGAAAAGTGGTTTTTCAACACTACCACAAGTGCAAAAAGTGTTTTTTCCACACTAACACAAGTTCAAAAGTGGTTTCCTGCACCAACACAAGTGCGAAAAGTGGTTTTTCAACACTAACACAAGTGCGAAAAGTGGTTTCCTGCACCAACACAAGTGCGAAAAGTGGTTTTTCAACACAAGTGTTTTTGATGATGGGATTGTTACGGATTGTTACGGATCCAATTGTTACGTTACGGATCGCGGATACAGTCCAATTGTTACGGATCGCGGATTAGATGTTATTTACCGAGCGGTGGTATTGCCGCGACCTAACAGTTCCCCCGATTCTTCCCCAACTTACCCGATTCCACCCGACGTTGACCAAATCGCGCTATGCTAAATCAATGAAGGAAAGGACACAACGACTGGGATAAATGAAACGACGCAAGGCGTACAGTTCTCAAGACCTCCGGAGGAGGATATAATTAGTGGGGGAAAAAAGGGGTAGATTACAAGGCAATGAGGTAAAGACACAGAAGAGATAGGCACTTAGACACAACCTTATCCAGCCCAGACAGAACACAGACAAACGGAACAAGACTGACTTACACAGGGATTGATGGCAGGGAAGGACAGGCAGTCGATAGCACAAGGTGCACCTTGGCTCAGGGACAGAATCAAGCACGGTCCAGTCCAGAGATGCGGGGAGGTGTCACAGCGCTCGGAGGTGGCGTCCTTCTCTCTCCAAGCTGAGGGCGCATCTGTGCGAAAGTGGCACTTTTCACACTTTTCGCACTTGTGCGCACAAGTGCGAAAAGTGGTTTTTCAACACTAACACAAGTGCAAAAAGTGTTTTTTCCACACTATCACAAGTGCAAAAAGTGTTTTTTCCACACTAACACAAGTTCAAAAGTGGTTTCCTGCACCAACACAAGTGCGAAAAGTGCTTTTTCAACACTAACACAAGTGCGAAAAGTGGTTTTTCAACACTATCACAAGTGCAAAAAGTGTTTTTTCCACACTAATACAAGTGCAAAAGTGGTTTCCTGCACCAACACAAGTGCGAAAAGTGGTTTTTCAACACTAACACAAATGCGAAAAGTGCTTTTTCAACACTAACACAAGTGCGAAAAGTGGTTTTTCAACACTATCACAAGTGCAAAAAGTGTTATTTTCCACACTAATACAAGTGCAAAAGTGGTTTCCTGCACCAACACAAGTGCGAAAAGTGGTTTTTCAACACTAACACAAGAGCGAAAAGTGTTTTTTCCACACTAATACAAGTGCAAAAGTGGTTTCCTGCACCAACACAAGTGCAAAAAGTCGTTTTTCAACACTAACACAAGTGTGAAAAGTGGTTTTTCAACATTATCACAAGTGCAAAAAGTGTTTTTTCCACACTAATACAAGTGCAAAAGTGGTTTCCTGCACCAACACAAGTGAGAAAAGTGGTTTTTCAACACTAACACAAGGGCGAAAAGTGGTTTTTCAACACTATCACAAGTGCAAAAAGTGTTTTTTCCACACTAACACAAGTTCAAAAGTGGTTTCCTGCACTAACACAAGTGCGAAAAGTGCTTTTTCAACACTAACACAAGTGCGAAAAGTGGTTTTTCAACACTAATACAAGTGCAAAAGTGGTTTCCTGCACCAACACAAGTGAGAAAAGTGGTTTTTCAACACTAACACAAGTGCGAAAAGTGGTTTTTCAACACTAACACAAGTGCGAAAAGTGGTTTTTCAACACTATCACAAGTGCAAAAAGTGTTTTTTCCACACTAACACAAGTTCAAAAGTGGTTTCCTGCACCAACACAAGTGCGAAAAGTGCTTTTTCAACACGAACACAAGTGCGAAAAGTGGTTTTTCAACACTATCACAAGTGCAAAAAGTGTTTTTTCCACACTAATACAAGTGCAAAAGTGGTTTCCTGCACCAACACAAGTGCGAAAAGTGGTTTTTCAACACTAACACAAGTGCGAAAAGTGGTTTTTCAACACTAACACAAGTGCGAAAAGTGGTTTTTCAACACTATCACAAGTGCAAAAAGTGTTTTTTCCACACTAACACAAGTTCAAAAGTGGTTTCCTGCACCAACACAAGTGCGAAAAGTGCTTTTTCAACACTAACACAAGTGCGAAAAGTGGTTTTTCAACACTATCACAAGTGCAAAAAGTGTTTTTTCCACACTAATACAAGTGCAAAAGTGGTTTCCTGCACCAACACAAGTGCGAAAAGTGCTTTTTCAACACTAACACAAGTGCGAAAAGTGGTTTTTCAACACTATCACAAGTGCAAAAAGTGTTTTTTCCACACTAATACAAGTGCAAAAGTGGTTTCCTGCACCAACACATGTGCGAAAAATGGTTTTTCAACACTAACACAAGTGCAAAAAGTGTTTTTTCCACACTAATACAAGTGCAAAAGTGGTTTCCTGCACCAACACAAGTGCGAAAAGTGGTTTTTCAACACTAACCCAAGTACGAAAAGTGGTTTTTCAACACTATCACAAGTGCAAAAAGTGTTTTTTCCACACTAATACAAGTGCAAAAGTGGTTTCCTGCACCAACACATGTGCGAAAAATGGTTTTTCAACACTAACACAAGTGCAAAAAGTGGTTTTTCCACACTAATACAAGTGCAAAAGTGGTTTCCTGCACCAACAGAAGTGCGAAAAGTGGTTTTTCAACACTAACACAAGTGCGAAAAGTGGTTTTTCAACACTAACACAAGTGCGAAAAGTGGTTTTTCAACACTATCACAAGTGCAAAAAGTGTTTTTTCCACACTAACACAAGTTCAAAAGTGGTTTCCTGCACCAACACAAGTGCGAAAAGTGCTTTTTCAACACAAACACAAGTGCGAAAAGTGGTTTTTCAACACTATCACAAGTGCAAAAAGTGTTTTTTCCACACTAACACAAGTTCAAAAGTGGTTTCCTGCACCAACACAAGTGCGAAAAGTGCTTTTTCAACACTAACACAAGTGCGAAAAGTGTTTTTTCAACACTATCACAAGTGCAAAAAGTGTTTTTTCCACACTAACACAAGTTCAAAAGTGGTTTCCTGCACCAACACAAGTGCGAAAAGTGCTTTTTCAACACTAACACAAGTGCGAAAAGTGGTTTTTCAACACTATCACAAGTGCAAAAAGTGTTTTTTCCACACTAATACAAGTGCAAAAGTGGTTTCCTGCACCAACACATGTGCGAAAAATGGTTTTTCAACACTAACACAAGTGCAAAAAGTGTTTTTTCCACACTAATACAAGTGCAAAAGTGGTTTCCTGCACCAACACAAGTGCGAAAAGTGGTTTTTCAACACTAACCCAAGTACGAAAAGTGGTTTTTCAACACTATCACAAGTGCAAAAAGTGTTTTTTCCACACTAATACAAGTGCAAAAGTGGTTTCCTGCACCAACACATGTGCGAAAAATGGTTTTTCAACACTAACACAAGTGCAAAAAGTGGTTTTTCCACACTAATACAAGTGCAAAAGTGGTTTCCTGCACCAACAGAAGTGCGAAAAGTGGTTTTTCAACACTAACACAAGTGCGAAAAGTGGTTTTTCAACACTAACACAAGTGCGAAAAGTGGTTTTTCAACACTATCACAAGTGCAAAAAGTGTTTTTTCCACACTAACACAAGTTCAAAAGTGGTTTCCTGCACCAACACAAGTGCGAAAAGTGCTTTTTCAACACAAACACAAGTGCGAAAAGTGTTTTTTCCACACTAATACAAGTGCAAAAGTGGTTTCCTGCACCAACACATGTGCGAAAAATGATTTTTCAACACTATCACAAGTGCAAAAAGTGTTTTTTCCACACTAATACAAGTGCAAAAGTGGTTTCCTGCACCAACACATGTGCGAAAAATGATTTTTCAACACTAACACAAGTGCAAAAAGTGTTTTTTAACACTAACACAAGTGCGAAAAGTGGTTTTTCAACACTAACACAAGTGCAAAAAGTGTTTTTTCCACACTAATACAAGTGCAAAAGTGTTTTTTCCACACTAATACAAGTGCAAAAGTGGTTTCCTGCACCAACACAAGTGAGAAAAGTGGTTTATCAACACTAACGCAAGTGCGAAAAGTGGTTTTTCAACACTATCACAAGTGCAAAAAGTGTTTTTTCCACACTAATACAAGTGCAAAAGTGGTTTCCTGCACCAACACAAGTGCGAAAAGTGTTTTTTCAACACTAACACAAGTGCGAAAAGTGGTTTTTCAACACTAACACAAGTGCGAAAAGTGGTTTTTCAACACTACCACAAGTGCAAAAAGTGTTTTTTCCACACTAACACAAGTTCAAAAGTGGTTTCCTGCCCCAACACAAGTGCGAAAAGTGCTTTTTCAACACTAACACAAGTGCGAAAAGTGGTTTTTCAACACTATCACAAGTGCAAAAAGTGTTTTTTCCACACTAATACAAGTGCAAAAGTGGTTTCCTGCACCAACACAAGTGCGAAAAGTGGTTTTTCAACACTAACACAAGTGCGAAAAGTGGTTTTTCAACACTATCACAAGTGCAAAAAGTGTTTTTTCCACACTAATACAAGTGCAAAAGTGGTTTCCTGCACCAACACAAGTGCGAAAAGTGCTTTTTCAACACTAACACAAGTGCGAAAAGTGGTTTTTCAACACTATCACAAGTGCAAAAAGTGTTTTTTCCACACTAACACAAGTTCAAAAGTGGTTTCCTGCACCAACACAAGTGCGAAAAGTGCTTTTTCAACACTAACACAAGTGCGAAAAGTGGTTTTTCAACACTATCACAAGTGCAAAAAGTGTTTTTTCCACACTAATACAAGTGCAAAAGTGGTTTCCTGCACTAACACAAGTGAGAAAAGTGGTTTTTCAACACTAACACAAGTGCGAAAAGTGGTTTTTCAACACTATCACAAGTGCAAAAAGTGTTTTTTCCACACTAACACAAGTTCAAAAGTGGTTTCCTGCACCAACACAAGTGCGAAAAGTGCTTTTTCAACACTAACACAAGTGCGAAAAGTGGTTTTTCAACACTAACACAAGTGCGAAAAGTGGTTTTTCAACACTACGACAAGTGCAAAAAGTGTTTTTTCCACACTAACACAAGTTCAAAAGTGGTTTCCTGCACCAACACAAGTGCGAAAAGTGCTTTTTCAACACTAACACAAGTGCGAAAAGTGGTTTTTCAACACTATCACAAGTGCAAAAAGTGTTTTTTCCACACTAATACAAGTGCAAAAGTGGTTTCCTGCACCAACACAAGTGCGAAAAGTGGTTTTTCAACACTAACACAAGTGCGAAAAGTGGTTTTTCAACACTATCACAAGTGCAAAAAGTGTTTTTTCCACACTAATACAAGTGCAAAAGTGGTTTCCTGCACCAACACAAGTGCGAAAAGTGTTTTTTCAACACTAACACAAGTGCGAAAAGTGGTTTTTCAACACTAACACAAGTGCGAAAAGTGGTTTTTCAACACTACCACAAGTGCAAAAAGTGTTTTTTCCACACTAACACAAGTTCAAAAGTGGTTTCCTGCACCAACACAAGTGCGAAAAGTGCTTTTTCAACACTAACACAAGTGCGAAAAGTGGTTTTTCAACACTATCACAAGTGCAAAAAGTGTTTTTTCCACACTAATACAAGTGCAAAAGTGGTTTCCTGCACCAATACAAGTGCGAAAAGTGGTTTTTCAACACTAACACAAGTGCGAAAAGTGGTTTTTCAACACTATCACAAGTGCAAAAAGTGTTTTTTCCACACTAATACAAGTGCAAAAGTGGTTTCCTGCACCAACACAAGTGCGAAAAGTGCTTTTTCAACACTAACACAAGTGCGAAAAGTGGTTTTTCAACACTATCACAAGTGCAAAAAGTGTTTTTTCCACACTAACACAAGTTCAAAAGTGGTTTCCTGCACCAACACAAGTGCGAAAAGTGCTTTTTCAACACTAACACAAGTGCGAAAAGTGGTTTTTCAACACTATCACAAGTGCAAAAAGTGTTTTTTCCACACTAATACAAGTGCAAAAGTGGTTTCCTGCACTAACACAAGTGAGAAAAGTGGTTTTTCAACACTAACACAAGTGCGAAAAGTGGTTTTTCAACACTATCACAAGTGCAAAAAGTGTTTTTTCCACACTAACACAAGTTCAAAAGTGGTTTCCTGCACCAACACAAGTGCGAAAAGTGCTTTTTCAACACTAACACAAGTGCGAAAAGTGGTTTTTCAACACTAACACAAGTGCGAAAAGTGGTTTTTCAACACTACCACAAGTGCAAAAAGTGTTTTTTCCACACTAACACAAGTTCAAAAGTGGTTTCCTGCACCAACACAAGTGCGAAAAGT
This sequence comes from Myxine glutinosa, assembly GCF_964187855.1. Classification (NCBI taxonomy): domain Eukaryota; kingdom Metazoa; phylum Chordata; class Myxini; order Myxiniformes; family Myxinidae; genus Myxine; species Myxine glutinosa. The sequence continues at coordinate 48,587,869 of NC_136261.1, forward strand.
GCTTTTTCAACACTAACACAAGTGCGAAAAGTGGTTTTTCAACACTATCACAAGTGCAAAAAGTGTTTTTTCCACACTAATACAAGTGCAAAAGTGGTTTCCTGCACCAACACAAGTGCGAAAAGTGGTTTTTCAACACTAACACAAGTGCGAAAAGTGGTTTTTCAACACTATCACAAGTGCAAAAAGTGTTTTTTCCACACTAATACAAGTGCAAAAGTGGTTTCCTGCACCAACACAAGTGCGAAAAGTGCTTTTTCAACACTAACACAAGTGCGAAAAGTGGTTTTTCAACACTATCACAAGTGCAAAAAGTGTTTTTTCCACACTAACACAAGTTCAAAAGTGGTTTCCTGCACCAACACAAGTGCGAAAAGTGCTTTTTCAACACTAACACAAGTGCGAAAAGTGGTTTTTCAACACTATCACAAGTGCAAAAAGTGTTTTTTCCACACTAATACAAGTGCAAAAGTGGTTTCCTGCACTAACACAAGTGAGAAAAGTGGTTTTTCAACACTAACACAAGTGCGAAAAGTGGTTTTTCAACACTATCATAAGTGCAAAAAGTGTTTTTTCCACACTAACACAAGTTCAAAAGTGGTTTCCTGCACCAACACAAGTGCGAAAAGTGCTTTTTCAACACTAACACAAGTGCAAAAAGTGTTTTTTAACACTAACACAAGTGCGAAAAGTGGTTTTTCAACACTAACACAAGTGCAAAAAGTGTTTTTTCCACACTAATACAAGTGCAAAAGTGTTTTTTCCACACTAATACAAGTGCAAAAGTGGTTTCCTGCACCAACACAAGTGAGAAAAGTGGTTTTTCAACACTAACGCAAGTGCGAAAAGTGGTTTTTCAACACTATCACAAGTGCAAAAAGTGTTTTTTCCACACTAATACAAGTGCAAAAGTGGTTTCCTGCACCAACACAAGTGCGAAAAGTGGTTTTTCAACACTAACACAAGTGCGAAAAGTGGTTTTTCAACACTACCACAAGTGCAAAAAGTGTTTTTTCCACACTAACACAAGTTCAAAAGTGGTTTCCTGCACCAACACAAGTGCGAAAAGTGGTTTTTCAACACTAACACAAGTGCGAAAAGTGGTTTCCTGCACCAACACAAGTGCGAAAAGTGGTTTTTCAACACAAGTGTTTTTGATGATGGGATTGTTACGGATTGTTACGGATCCAATTGTTACGTTACGGATCGCGGATACAGTCCAATTGTTACGGATCGCGGATTAGATGTTATTTACCGAGCGGTGGTATTGCCGCGACCTAACAGTTCCCCCGATTCTTCCCCAACTTACCCGATTCCACCCGACGTTGACCAAATCGCGCTATGCTAAATCAATGAAGGAAAGGACACAACGACTGGGATAAATGAAACGACGCAAGGCGTACAGTTCTCAAGACCTCCGGAGGAGGATATAATTAGTGGGGGAAAAAAGGGGTAGATTACAAGGCAATGAGGTAAAGACACAGAAGAGATAGGCACTTAGACACAACCTTATCCAGCCCAGACAGAACACAGACAAACGGAACAAGACTGACTTACACAGGGATTGATGGCAGGGAAGGACAGGCAGTCGATAGCACAAGGTGCACCTTGGCTCAGGGACAGAATCAAGCACGGTCCAGTCCAGAGATGCGGGGAGGTGTCACAGCGCTCGGAGGTGGCGTCCTTCTCTCTCCAAGCTGAGGGCGCATCTGTGCGAAAGTGGCACTTTTCACACTTTTCGCACTTGTGCGCACAAGTGCGAAAAGTGGTTTTTCAACACTAACACAAGTGCAAAAAGTGTTTTTTCCACACTAATACAAGTGTAAAAGTGTTTTTTCCACACTAATACAAGTGCAAAAGTGGTTTCCTGCACCAACACAAGTGAGAAAAGTGGTTTTTCAACACTAACGCAAGTGCGAAAAGTGGTTTTTCAACACTATCACAAGTGCAAAAAGTGTTTTTTCCACACTAATACAAGTGCAAAAGTGGTTTCCTGCACCAACACAAGTGCGAAAAGTGGTTTTTCAACACTAACACAAGTGCGAAAAGTGGTTTTTCAACACTAACACAAGTGCGAAAAGTGGTTTTTCAACACTACCACAAGTGCAAAAAGTGTTTTTTCCACACTAACACAAGTTCAAAAGTGGTTTCCTGCACCAACACAAGTGCGAAAAGTGCTTTTTCAACACTAACACAAGTGCGAAAAGTGGTTTTTCAACACTATCACAAGTGCAAAAAGTGTTTTTTCCACACTAATACAAGTGCAAAAGTGGTTTCCTGCACCAACACAAGTGCGAAAAGTGGTTTTTCAACACTAACACAAGTGCGAAAAGTGGTTTTTCAACACTATCACAAGTGCAAAAAGTGTTTTTTCCACACTAATACAAGTGCAAAAGTGGTTTCCTGCACCAACACAAGTGCGAAAAGTGCTTTTTCAACACTAACACAAGTGCGAAAAGTGGTTTTTCAACACTATCACAAGTGCAAAAAGTGTTTTTTCCACACTAACACAAGTTCAAAAGTGGTTTCCTGCACCAACACAAGTGCGAAAAGTGCTTTTTCAACACTAACACAAGTGCGAAAAGTGGTTTTTCAACACTATCACAAGTGCAAAAAGTGTTTTTTCCACACTAATACAAGTGCAAAAGTGGTTTCCTGCACTAACACAAGTGAGAAAAGTGGTTTTTCAACACTAACACAAGTGCGAAAAGTGGTTTTTAAACACTATCACAAGTGCAAAAAGTGTTTTTTCCACACTAACACAAGTTCAAAAGTGGTTTCCTGCACCAACACAAGTGCGAAAAGTGCTTTTTCAACACTAACACAAGTGCGAAAAGTGGTTTTTCAACACTATCACAAGTGCAAAAAGTGTTTTTTCCACACTAATACAAGTGCAAAAGTGGTTTCCTGCACCAACACATGTGCGAAAAATGGTTTTTCAACACTAACACAAGTGCAAAAAGTGGTTTTTCCACACTAACACAAGTTCAAAAGTGGTTTCCTGCACCAACACAAGTGCGAAAAGTGCTTTTTCAACACTAACACAAGTGTGAAAAGTGGTTTTTCAACACTATCACAAGTGCAAAAAGTGTTTTTTCCACACTAATACAAGTGCAAAAGTGGTTTCCTGCACCAACACATGTGCGAAAAATGATTTTTCAACACTAACACAAGTGCAAAAAGTGTTTTTTAACACTAACACAAGTGCGAAAAGTGGTTTTTCAACACTAACACAAGTGCAAAAAGTGTTTTTTCCACACTAATACAAGTGCAAAAGTGTTTTTTCCACACTAATACAAGTGCAAAAGTGGTTTCCTGCACCAACACAAGTGAGAAAAGTGGTTTTTCAACACTAACACAAGTGCGAAAAGTGGTTTTTCAACACTATCACAAGTGCAAAAAGTGTTTTTTCCACACTAATACAAGTGCAAAAGCGGTTTCCTGCACCAACACAAGTGCGAAAAGTGGTTTTTCAACACTAACACAAGTGCGAAAAGTGGTTTTTCAACACTAACACAAGTGCGAAAAGTGGTTTTTCAACACTACCACAAGTGCAAAAAGTGTTTTTTCCACACTAACACAAGTTCAAAAGTGGTTTCCTGCACCAACACAAGTGCGAAAAGTGGTTTTTCAACACAAGTGTTTTTGATGATGGGATTGTTACGGATTGTTACGGATCCAATTGTTACGTTACGGATCGCGGATACAGTCCAATTGTTACGGATCGCGGATTAGATGTTATTTACCGAGCGGTGGTATTGCCGCGACCTAACAGTTCCCCCGATTCTTCCCCAACTTACCCGATTCCACCTGACGTTGACCAAATCGCGCTATGCTAAATCAATGAAGGAAAGGACACAACGACTGGGATAAATGAAACGACGCAAGGCGTACAGTTCTCAAGACCTCCGGAGGAGGATATAATTAGTGGGGGAAAAAAGGGGTAGATTACAAGGCAATGAGGTAAAGACACAGAAGAGATAGGCACTTAGACACAACCTTATCCAGCCCAGACAGAACACAGACAAACGGAACAAGACTGACTTACACAGGGATTGATGGCAGGGAAGGACAGGCAGTCGATAGCACAAGGTGCACCTTGGCTCAGGGACAGAATCAAGCACGGTCCAGTCCAGAGATGCGGGGAGGTGTCACAGCGCTCGGAGGTGGCGTCCTTCTCTCTCCAAGCTGAGGGCGCATCTGTGCGAAAGTGGCACTTTTCGCACTTTTCGCACTTGTGCGCACAAGTGCGAAAAGTGGTTTTTCAACACTAACACAAGTGCGAAAAGTGGTTTTTCAACACTATCACAAGTGCAAAAAGTGTTTTTTCCACACTAACACAAGTTCAAAAGTGGTTTCCTGCACCAACACAAGTGCGAAAAGTGCTTTTTCAACACTAACACAAGTGCGAAAAGTGGTTTTTCAACACTATCACAAGTGCAAAAAGTGTTTTTTCCACACTAATACAAGTGCAAAAGTGGTTTCCTGCACCAACACAAGTGAGAAAAGTGGTTTTTCAACACTAACACAAGTGCGAAAAGTGGTTTTTCAACACTAACACAAGTGCGAAAAGTGGTTTTTCAACACTATCACAAGTGCAAAAAGTGTTTTTTCCACACTAACACAAGTTCAAAAGTGGTTTCCTGCACCAACACAAGTGCGAAAAGTGCTTTTTCAACACTAACACAAGTGCGAAAAGTGGTTTTTCAACACTATCACAAGTGCAAAAAGTGTTTTTTCCACACTAATACAAGTGCAAAAGTGGTTTCCTGCACCAACACATGTGCGAAAAATGGTTTTTCAACACTAACACAAGTGCAAAAAGTGGTTTTTCCACACTAATACAAGTGCAAAAGTGGTTTCCTGCACAAACACAAGTGCGAAAAGTGGTTTTTCAACACTAACACAAGTGCGAAAAGTGGTTTTTCAACACTAACACAAGTGCGAAAAGTGGTTTTTCAACACTATCACAAGTGCAAAAAGTGTTTTTTCCACACTAACACAAGTTCAAAAGTGGTTTCCTGCACCAACACAAGTGCGAAAAGTGCTTTTTCAACACTAACACAAGTGCGAAAAATGGTTTTTCAACACTAACACAAGTGCAAAAAGTGTTTTTTCCACACTAATACAAGTGCAAAAGTGGTTTCCTGCACCAACACAAGTGCGAAAAGTGGTATTTCAACACTAACACAAGTGCGAAAAGTGGTTTTTCAACACTAACACAAGTGCGAATAGTGGTTTTTCAACACTATCACAAGTGCAAAAAGTGTTTTTTCCACACTAACACAAGTTCAAAAGTGGTTTCCTGCACCAACACAAGTCTGAAAAGTGCTTTTTCAACACTAACACAAGTGCGAAAAGTGGTTTTTCAACACTATCACAAGTGCAAAAAGTGTTTTTTCCACACTAACACAAGTTCAAAAGTGGTTTCCTGCACTAACACAAGTGCGAAAAGTGCTTTTTCAACACTAACACAAGTGCGAAAAGTGGTTTTTCAACACTATCACAAGTGCAAAAAGTGTTTTTTCCACACTAATACAAGTGCAAAAGTGGTTTCCTGCACCAACACATGTGCGAAAAATGGTTTTTCAACACTAACACAAGTGCAAAAAGTGGTTTTTCCACACTAATACAAGTGCAAAAGTGGTTTCCTGCACCAACACAAGTGCGAAAAGTGGTTTTTCAACACTAACACAAGTGCGAAAAGTGGTTTTTCAACACTAACACAAGTGCGAAAAGTGGTTTTTCAACACTATCACAAGTGCAAAAAGTGTTTTTTCCACACTATTACAAGTGCAAAAGTGGTTTCCTGCACCAACACAAGTGCGAAAAGTGGTTTTTCAACACTAACCCAAGTACGAAAAGTGGTTTTTCAACACTATCACAAGTGCAAAAAGTGTTTTTTCCACACTAATACAAGTGCAAAAGTGGTTTCCTGCACCAACACATGTGCGAAAAATGGTTTTTCAACACTAACACAAGTGCAAAAAGTGGTTTTTCCACACTAATACAAGTGCAAAAGTGGTTTCCTGCACCAACAGAAGTGCGAAAAGTGGTTTTTCAACACTAACACAAGTGCGAAAAGTGGTTTTTCAACACTAACACAAGTGCGAAAAGTGGTTTTTCAACACTATCACAAGTGCAAAAAGTGTTTTTTCCACACTAACACAAGTTCAAAAGTGGTTTCCTGCACCAACACAAGTGCGAAAAGTGCTTTTTCAACACAAACACAAGTGCGAAAAGTGTTTTTTCCACACTAATACAAGTGCAAAAGTGGTTTCCTGCACCAACACATGTGCGAAAAATGATTTTTCAACACTATCACAAGTGCAAAAAGTGTTTTTTCCACACTAATACAAGTGCAAAAGTGGTTTCCTGCACCAACACATGTGCGAAAAATGATTTTTCAACACTAACACAAGTGCAAAAAGTGTTTTTTAACACTAACACAAGTGCGAAAAGTGGTTTTTCAACACTAACACAAGTGCAAAAAGTGTTTTTTCCACACTAATACAAGTGCAAAAGTGTTTTTTCCACACTAATACAAGTGCAAAAGTGGTTTCCTGCACCAACACAAGTGAGAAAAGTGGTTTTTCAACACTAACGCAAGTGCGAAAAGTGGTTTTTCAACACTATCACAAGTGCAAAAAGTGTTTTTTCCACACTAATACAAGTGCAAAAGTGGTTTCCTGCACCAACACAAGTGCGAAAAGTGGTTTTTCAACACTAACACAAGTGCGAAAAGTGGTTTTTCAACACTAACACAAGTGCGAAAAGTGGTTTTTCAACACTACCACAAGTGCAAAAAGTGTTTTTTCCACACTAACACAAGTTCAAAAGTGGTTTCCTGCACCAACACAAGTGCGAAAAGTGGTTTTTCAACACAAGTGTTTTTGATGATGGGATTGTTACGGATTGTTACGGATCCAATTGTTACGTTACGGATCGCGGATACAGTCCAATTGTTACGGATCGCGGATTAGATGTTATTTACCGAGCGGTGGTATTGCCGCGACCTAACAGTTCCCCCGATTCTTCCCCAACTTACCCGATTCCACCCGACGTTGACCAAATCGCGCTATGCTAAATCAATGAAGGAAAGGACACAACGACTGGGATAAATGAAACGACGCAAGGGGTACAGTTCTCAAGACCTCCGGAGGAGGATATAATTAGTGGGGGAAAAAAGGGGTAGATTACAAGGCAATGAGGTAAAGACACAGAAGAGATAGGCACTTAGACACAACCTTATCCAGCCCAGACAGAACACAGACAAACGGAACAAGACTGACTTACACAGGGATTGATGGCAGGGAAGGACAGGCAGTCGATAGCACAAGGTGCACCTTGGCTCAGGGACAGAATCAAGCACGGTCCAGTCCAGAGATGCGGGGAGGTGTCACAGCGCTCGGAGGTGGCGTCCTTCTCTCTCCAAGCTGAGGGCGCATCTGTGCGAAAGTGGCACTTGTCGCACTTTTCGCACTTGTGCGCACAAGTGCGAAAAGTGGTTTTTCAACACTAACACAAGTGCGAAAAGTGGTTTTTCAACACTATCACAAGTGCAAAAAGTGTTTTTTCCACACTAACACAAGTTCAAAAGTGGTTTCCTGCACCAACACAAGTGCGAAAAGTGCTTTTTCAACACTAACACAAGTGCGAAAAGTGGTTTTTCAACACTATCACAAGTGCAAAAAGTGTTTTTTCCACACTAATACAAGTGCAAAAGTGGTTTCCTGCACCAACACAAGTGAGAAAAGTGGTTTTTCAACACTAACACAAGTGCGAAAAGTGGTTTTTCAACACTAACACAAGTGCGAAAAGTGGTTTTTCAACACTTTCACAAGTGCAAAAAGTGTTTTTTCCACACTAACACAAGTTCAAAAGTGGTTTCCTGCACCAACACAAGTGCGAAAAGTGCTTTTTCAACACTAACACAAGTGCGAAAAGTGGTTTTTCAACACTATCACAAGTGCAAAAAGTGTTTTTTCCACACTAATACAAGTGCAAAAGTGGTTTCCTGCACCAACACATGTGCGAAAAATGGTTTTTCAACACTAACACAAGTGCAAAAAGTGGTTTTCCACACTAATGCAAGTGCAAAAGTGGTTTCCTGCACAAACACAAGTGCGAAAAGTGGTTTTTCAACACTAACACAAGTGCGAAAAGTGGTTTTTCAACACTAACACAAGTGCGAAAAGTGGTTTTTCAACACTATCACAAGTGCAAAAAGTGTTTTTTCCACACTAACACAAGTTCAAAAGTGGTTTCCTGCACCAACACAAGTGCGAAAAGTGCTTTTTCAACACTAACACAAGTGCGAAAAATGGTTTTTCAACACTAACACAAGTGCAAAAAGTGTTTTTTCCACACTAATACAAGTGCAAAAGTGGTTTCCTGCACCAACACAAGTGCGAAAAGTGGTTTTTCAACACTAACACAAGTGCGAAAAGTGGTTTTTCAACACTAACACAAGTGCGAAAAGTGGTTTTTCAACACTATCACAAGTGCAAAAAGTGTTTTTTCCACACTAACACAAGTTCAAAAGTGGTTTCCTGCACCAACACAAGTCTGAAAAGTGCTTTTTCAACACTAACACAAGTGCGAAAAGTGGTTTTTCAACACTATCACAAGTGCAAAAAGTGTTTTTTCCACACTAACACAAGTTCAAAAGTGGTTTCCTGCACTAACACAAGTGCGAAAAGTGCTTTTTCAACACTAACACAAGTGCGAAAAGTGGTTTTTCAACACTATCACAAGTGCAAAAAGTGTTTTTTCCACACTAATACAAGTGCCAAAGTGGTTTCCTGCACCAACACATGTGCGAAAAATGATTTTTCAACACTAACACAAGTGCAAAAAGTGTTTTTTAACACTAACACAAGTGCGAAAAGTGGTTTTTCAACACTAACACAAGTGCAAAAAGTGTTTTTTCCACACTAATACAAGTGCAAAAGTGTTTTTTCCACACTAATACAAGTGCAAAAGTGGTTTCCTGCACCAACACAAGTGAGAAAAGTGGTTTTTCAACACTAACACAAGTGCGAAAAGTGGTTTTTCAACACTATCACAAGTGCAAAAAGTGTTTTTTCCACACTAATACAAGTGCAAAAGCGGTTTCCTGCACCAACACAAGTGCGAAAAGTGGTTTTTCAACACTAACACAAGTGCGAAAAGTGGTTTTTCAACACTAACACAAGTGCGAAAAGTGGTTTTTCAACACTACCACAAGTGCAAAAAGTGTTTTTTCCACACTAACACAAGTTCAAAAGTGGTTTCCTGCACCAACACAAGTGCGAAAAGTGGTTTTTCAACACAAGTGTTTTTGATGATGGGATTGTTACGGATTGTTACGGATCCAATTGTTACGTTACGGATCGCGGATACAGTCCAATTGTTACGGATCGCGGATTAGATGTTATTTACCGAGCGGTGGTATTGCCGCGACCTAACAGTTCCCCCGATTCTTCCCCAACTTACCCGATTCCACCCGACGTTGACCAAATCGCGCTATGCTAAATCAATGAAGGAAAGGACACAACGACTGGGATAAATGAAACGACGCAAGGGGTACAGTTCTCAAGACCTCCGGAGGAGGATATAATTAGTGGGGGAAAAAAGGGGTAGATTACAAGGCAATGAGGTAAAGACACAGAAGAGATAGGCACTTAGACACAACCTTATCCAGCCCAGACAGAACACAGACAAACGGAACAAGACTGACTTACACAGGGATTGATGGCAGGGAAGGACAGGCAGTCGATAGCACAAGGTGCACCTTGGCTCAGTGACAGAATCAAGCACGGTCCAGTCCAGAGATGCGGGGAGGTGTCACAGCGCTCGGAGGTGGCGTCCTTCTCTCTCCAAGCTGAGGGCGCATCTGTGCGAAAGTGGCACTTTTCGCACTTTTCGCACTTGTGCGCACAAGTGCGAAAAGTGGTTTTTCAACACTAACACAAGTGCGAAAAGTGGTTTTTCAACACTATCACAAGTGCAAAAAGTGTTTTTTCCACACTAACACAAGTTCAAAAGTGGTTTCCTGCACCAACACAAGTGTGAAAAGTGCTTTTTCAACACTAACACAAGTGCGAAAAGTGGTTTTTCAACACTATCACAAGTGCAAAAAGTGTTTTTTCCACACTAATACAAGTGCAAAAGTGGTTTCCTGCACCAACACAAGTGAGAAAAGTGGTTTTTCAACACTAACACAAGTGCGAAAAGTGGTTTTTCAACACTAACACAAGTGCGAAAAGTGGTTTTTCAACACTATCACAAGTGCAAAAAGTGTTTTTTCCACACTAACACAAGTTCAAAAGTGGTTTCCTGCACCAACACAAGTGCGAAAAGTGCTTTTTCAACACTAACACAAGTGCGAAAAGTGGTTTTTCAACACTATCACAAGTGCAAAAAGTGTTTTTTCCACACTAATACAAGTGCAAAAGTGGTTTCCTGCACCAACACATGTGCGAAAAATGGTTTTTCAACACTAACACAAGTGCAAAAAGTGGTTTTTCCACACTAATACAAGTGCAAAAGTGGTTTCCTGCACCAACACAAGTGCGAAAAGTGCTTTTTCAACACTAACACAAGTGCGAAAAGTGGTTTTTCAACACTATCACAAGTGCAAAAAGTGTTTTTTCCACACTAATACAAGTGCAAAAGTGGTTTCCTGCACTAACACAAGTGAGAAAAGTGGTTTTTCAACACTAACACAAGTGCGAAAAGTGGTTTTTCAACACTAACACAAGTGCGAAAAGTGGTTTTTCAACACTATCACAAGTGCAAAAAGTGTTTTTTCCACACTAACACAAGTTAAAAAGTGGTTTCCTGCACCAACACAAGTGCGAAAAGTGCTTTTTCAACACTAACACAAGTGCGAAAAGTGGTTTTTCAACACTATCACAAGTGCAAAAAGTGTTTTTTCCACACTAATACAAGTTCAAAAGTGGTTTCCTGCACCAACACAAGTGCGAAAAGTGCTTTTTCAACACTAACACAAGTGCGAAAAGTGCTTTTTCAACACTAACACAAGTGCGAAAAGTGGTTTTTCAACACTATCACAAGTGCAAAAAGTGTTTTTTCCACACTAATACAAGTGCAAAAGTGGTTTCCTGCACCAACACAAGTGAGAAAAGTGGTTTTTCAACACTAACACAAGTGCGAAAAGTGCTTTTTCAACACTAACACAAGTGCGAAAAGTGGTTTTTCAACACTATCACAAGTGCAAAAAGTGTTTTTCCACACTAACACAAGTTCAAAAGTGGTTTCCTGCACCAACACAAGTGCGAAAAGTGCTTTTTCAACACTAACACAAGTGCGAAAAGTGGTTTTTCAACACTATCACAAGTGCAAAAAGTGTTTTTTCCACACTAATACAAGTGCAAAAGTGGTTTCCTGCACCAACACAAGTGCGAAAAGTGCTTTTTCAACACTAACACAAGTGTGAAAAGTGGTTTTTCAACACTATCACAAGTGCAAAAAGTGTTTTTCCACACTAACACAAGTTCAAAAGTGGTTTCCTGCACCAACACAAGTGCGAAAAGTGCTTTTTCAACACTAACACAAGTGCGAAAAGTGGTTTTTCAACACTATCACAAGTGCAAAAAGTGTTTTTTCCACACTAATACAAGTGCAAAAGTGGTTTCCTGCACCAACACAAGTGAGAAAAGTGGTTTTTCAACACTAACACAAGTGCGAAAAGTGGTTTTTCAACACTAACACAAGTGCGAAAAGTGGTTTTTCAACACTATCACAAGTGCAAAAAGTGTTTTTTCCACACTAACACAAGTTCAAAAGTGGTTTCCTGCACCAACACAAGTGCGAAAAGTGCTTTTTCAACACTAACACAAGTGCGAAAAGTGGGTTTTCAACACTATCACAAGTGCAAAAAGTGTTTTTTCCACACTAATACAAGTGCAAAAGTGGTTTCCTGCACCAACACAAGTGCGAAAAGTGCTTTTTCAACACTAACACAAGTGTGAAAAGTTGTTTTTCAACACTATCACAAGTGCAAAAAGTGTTTTTTCCACACTAACACAAGTTCAAAAGTGGTTTCCTGCACCAACACAAGTGCGAAAAGTGCTTTTTCAACACTAACACAAGTGCGAAAAGTGCTTTTTCAACACTAACACAAGTGCGAAAAGTGGTTTTTCAACACTATCACAAGTGCAAAAAGTGTTTTTTCCACACTAATACAAGTGCAAAAGTGGTTTCCTGCACCAACACATGTGCGAAAAATGGTTTTTCAACACTAACACAAGTGCAAAAAGTGTTTTTTCCACACTAATACAAGTGCAAAAGTGGTTTCCTGCACCAACACAAGTGCGAAAAGTGGTTTTTCAACACTAACCCAAGTACGAAAAGTGGTTTTTCAACACTATCACAAGTGCAAAAAGTGTTTTTTCCACACTAATACAAGTGCAAACGTGGTTTCCTGCACCAACACATGTGCGAAAAATGGTTTTTCAACACTAACACAAGTGCAAAAAGTGGTTTTTCCACACTAATACAAGTGCAAAAGTGGTTTCCTGCACCAACAGAAGTGCGAAAAGTGGTTTTTCAACACTAACACAAGTGCGAAAAGTGGTTTTTCAACACTAACACAAGTGCGAAAAGTGGTTTTTCAACACTATCACAAGTGCAAAAAGTGTTTTTTCCACACTAACACAAGTTCAAAAGTGGTTTCCTGCACCAACACAAGTGCGAAAAGTGCTTTTTCAACACAAACACAAGTGCGAAAAGTGGTTTTTCAACACTATCACAAGTGCAAAAAGTGTTTTTTCCACACTAACACAAGTTCAAAAGTGGTTTCCTGCACCAACACAAGTGCGAAAAGTGCTTTTTCAACACTAACACAAGTGCGAAAAGTGGTTTTTCAACACTATCACAAGTGCAAAAAGTGTTTTTTCCACACTAACACAAGTTCAAAAGTGGTTTCCTGCACCAACACAAGTGCGAAAAGTGCTTTTTCAACACTAACACAAGTGCGAAAAGTGGTTTTTCAACACTATCACAAGTGCAAAAAGTGTTTTTTCCACACTAATACAAGTGCAAAAGTGGTTTCCTGCACCAACACAAGTGAGAAAAGTGGTTTTTCAACACTAACACAAGTGCGGAAAGTGGTTTTTCAACACTAACACAAGTGCGAAAAGTGGTTTTTCAACACTATCACAAGTGCAAAAAGTGTTTTTTCCACACTAACACAAGTTCAAAAGTGGTTTCCTGCACCAACACAAGTGCGAAAAGTGCTTTTTCAACACTAACACAAGTGCGAAAAGTGGTTTTTCAACACTATCACAAGTGCAAAAAGTGTTTTTTCCACACTAATACAAGTGCAAAAGTGGTTTCCTGCACCAACACAAGTGAGAAAAGTGGTTTTTCAACACTAACACAAGTGTGAAAAGTGGTTTTTCAACACTAACACAAGTGCGAAAAGGTGGTTTTTCAACACTATCACAAGTGCAAAAAGTGTTTTTTCCACACTAACACAAGTTCAAAAGTGGTTTCCTGCACCAACACAAGTGCGAAAAGTGCTTTTTCAACACTAACACAAGTGCGAAAAGTGGTTTTTCAACACTATCACAAGTGCAAAAAGTGTTTTTTCCACACTAATACAAGTGCAAAAGTGGTTTCCTGCACCAACACAAGTGCGAAAAGTGCTTTTCAACACTAACACAAGTGTGAAAAGTGGTTTTTCAACACTATCACAAGTGCAAAAAGTGTTTTTTCCACACTAACACAAGTTCAAAGTGGTTTCCTGCACCAACACAAGTGCGAAAAGTGCTTTTTCAACACTAACACAAGTGCGAAAAGTGGTTTTTCAACACTATCACAAGTGCAAAAAGTGTTTTTTCCACACTAATACAAGTGCAAAAGTGGTTTCCTGCACCAACACAAGTGAGAAAAGTGGTTTTTCAACACTAACACAAGTGCGAAAAGTGGTTTTTCAACACTAACACAAGTGCGAAAAGTGGTTTTTCAACACTATCACAAGTGCAAAAAGTGTTTTTTCCACACTAACACAAGTTCAAAAGTGGTTTCCTGCACCAACACAAGTGCGAAAAGTGCTTTTTCAACACTAACACAAGTGCGAAAAGTGGTTTTTCAACACTATCACAAGTGCAAAAAGTGTTTTTTCCACACTAACACAAGTTCAAAAGTGGTTTCCTGCACCAACACAAGTGCGAAAAGTGCTTTTTCAACACTAACACAAGTGCGAAAAGTGGTTTTTCAACACTAACACAAGTGCGAAAAGTGGTTTTTCAACACTATCACAAGTGCAAAAAGTGTTTTTTCCACACTAACACAAATTCAAAAGTGGTTTCCTGCACCAACACAAGTGCGAAAAGTGCTTTTTCAACACTAACACAAGTGCGAAAAGTGGTTTTTCAACACTATCACAAGTGCAAAAAGTGTTTTTTCCACACTAACACAAGTTCAAAAGTGGTTTCCTGCACTAACACAAGTGCGAAAAGTGCTTTTTCAACACTAACACAAAGTGCGAAAAGTGGTTTTTCAACACTATCACAAGTGCAAAAAGTGTTTTTTCCACTCTAATACAAGTGCAAAAGTGGTTTCCTGCACCAACACATGTGCGAAAAATGGTTTTTCAACACTAACGCAAGTGCAAAAAGTGGTTTTTCCACACTAATACAAGTGCAAAAGTGGTTTCCTGCACCAACACAAGTGCGAAAAGTGGTTTTTCAACACTAACACAAGTGCGAAAAGTGGTTTTTCAACACTAACACAAGTGCGAAAAGTGGTTTTTCAACACTATCACAAGTGCAAAAAGTGTTTTTTCCACACTAACACAAGTTCAAAAGTGGTTTCCTGCACCAACACAAGTGCGAAAAGTGCTTTTTCAACACTAACACAAGTGCGAAAAGTGCTTTTTCAACACTAACACAAGTGCGAAAAGTGGTTTTTCAACACTATCACAAGTGCAAAAAGTGTTTTTCCACACTAATACAAGTGCAAAAGTGGTTTCCTGCACCAACACATGTGCGAAAAATGGTTTTTCAACACTAACACAAGTGCAAAAAGTGTTTTTTCCACACTAATACAAGTGCAAAAGTGGTTTCCTGCACCAACACAAGTGCGAAAAGTGGTTTTTCAACACTAACCCAAGTACGAAAAGTGGTTTTTCAACACTATCACAAGTGCAAAAAGTGTTTTTTCCACACTAATACAAGTGCAAAAGTGGTTTCCTGCACCAACACATGTGCGAAAAATGGTTTTTCAACACTAACACAAGTGCAAAAAGTGGTTTTTCCACACTAATACAAGTGCAAATGTGGTTTCCTGCACCAACAGAAGTGCGAAAAGTGGTTTTTCAACACTAACACAAGTGCGAAAAGTGGTTTTTCAACACTAACACAAGTGCGAAAAGTGGTTTTTCAACACTATCACAAGTGCAAAAAGTGTTTTTTCCACACTAACACAAGTTCAAAAGTGGTTTCCTGCACCAACACAAGTGCGAAAAGTGCTTTTTCAACACAAACACAAGTGCGAAAAGTGGTTTTTCAACACTATCACAAGTGCAAAAAGTGTTTTTTCCACACTAACACAAGTTCAAAAGTGGTTTCCTGCACCAACACAAGTGCGAAAAGTGCTTTTTCAACACTAACACAAGTGCGAAAAGTGGTTTTTCAACACTATCACAAGTGCAAAAAGTGTTTTTTCCACACTAACACAAGTTCAAAAGTGGTTTCCTGCACCAACACAAGTGCGAAAAGTGCTTTTTCAACACTAACACAAGTGCGAAAAGTGGTTTTTCAACACTATCACAAGTGCAAAAAGTGTTTTTCCACACTAATACAAGTGCAAAAGTGGTTTCCTGCACCAACACAAGTGAGAAAAGTGGTTTTTCAACACTAACACAAGTGCGGAAAGTGGTTTTTCAACACTAACACAAGTGCGAAAAGTGGTTTTTCAACACTATCACAAGTGCAAAAAGTGTTTTTTCCACACTAACACAAGTTCAAAAGTGGTTTCCTGCACCAACACAAGTGCGAAAAGTGCTTTTTCAACACTAACACAAGTGCGAAAAGTGGTTTTTCAACACTATCACAAGTGCAAAAAGTGTTTTTTCCACACTAATACAAGTGCAAAAGTGGTTTCCTGCACCAACACAAGTGAGAAAAGTGGTTTTTCAACACTAACACAAGTGCGAAAAGTGGTTTTTCAACACTAACACAAGTGCGAAAAGTGGTTTTTCAACACTATCACAAGTGCAAAAAGTGTTTTTTCCACACTAACACAAGTTCAAAAGTGGTTTCCTGCACCAACACAAGTGCGAAAAGTGCTTTTTCAACACTAACACAAGTGCGAAAAGTGGTTTTTCAACACTAACACAAGTGCAAAAAGTGTTTTTTAACACTAACACAAGTGCGAAAAGTGGTTTTTCAACACTAACACAAGTGCAAAAAGTGTTTTTTCCACACTAATACAAGTGCAAAAGTGTTTTTTCCACACTAATACAAGTGCAAAAGTGGTTTCCTGCACCAACACAAGTGAGAAAAGTGGTTTTTCAACACTAACACAAGTGCGAAAAGTGGTTTTTCAACACTATCACAAGTGCAAAAAGTGTTTTTTCCACACTAATACAAGTGCAAAAGCGGTTTCCTGCACCAACACAAGTGCGAAAAGTGGTTTTTCAACACTAACACAAGTGCGAAAAGTGGTTTTTCAACACTAACACAAGTGCGAAAAGTGGTTTTTCAACACTACCACAAGTGCAAAAAGTGTTTTTTCCACACTAACACAAGTTCAAAAGTGGTTTCCTGCACCAACACAAGTGCGAAAAGTGGTTTTTCAACACAAGTGTTTTTGATGATGGGATTGTTACGGATTGTTACGGATCCAATTGTTACGTTACGGATCGCGGATACAGTCCAATTGTTACGGATCGCGGATTAGATGTTATTTACCGAGCGGTGGTATTGCCGCGACCTAACAGTTCCCCCGATTCTTCCCCAACTTACCCGATTCCACCCGACGTTGACCAAATCGCGCTATGCTAAATCAATGAAGGAAAGGACACAACGACTGGGATAAATGAAACGACGCAAGGGGTACAGTTCTCAAGACCTCCGGAGGAGGATATAATTAGTGGGGGAAAAAAGGGGTAGATTACAAGGCAATGAGGTAAAGACACAGAAGAGATAGGCACTTAGACACAACCTTATCCAGCCCAGACAGAACACAGACAAACGGAACAAGACTGACTTACACAGGGATTGATGGCAGGGAAGGACAGGCAGTCGATAGCACAAGGTGCACCTTGGCTCAGTGACAGAATCAAGCACGGTCCAGTCCAGAGATGCGGGGAGGTGTCACAGCGCTCGGAGGTGGCGTCCTTCTCTCTCCAAGCTGAGGGCGCATCTGTGCGAAAGTGGCACTTTTCGCACTTTTCGCACTTGTGCGCACAAGTGCGAAAAGTGGTTTTTCAACACTAACACAAGTGCGAAAAGTGGTTTTTCAACACTATCACAAGTGCAAAAAGTGTTTTTTCCACACTAACACAAGTTCAAAAGTGGTTTCCTGCACCAACACAAGTGTGAAAAGTGCTTTTTCAACACTAACACAAGTGCGAAAAGTGGTTTTTCAACACTATCACAAGTGCAAAAAGTGTTTTTTCCACACTAATACAAGTGCAAAAGTGGTTTCCTGCACCAACACAAGTGAGAAAAGTGGTTTTTCAACACTAACACAAGTGCGAAAAGTGGTTTTTCAACACTAACACAAGTGCGAAAAGTGGTTTTTCAACACTATCACAAGTGCAAAAAGTGTTTTTTCCACACTAACACAAGTTCAAAAGTGGTTTCCTGCACCAACACAAGTGCGAAAAGTGCTTTTTCAACACTAACACAAGTGCGAAAAGTGGTTTTTCAACACTATCACAAGTGCAAAAAGTGTTTTTTCCACACTAATACAAGTGCAAAAGTGGTTTCCTGCACCAACACATGTGCGAAAAATGGTTTTTCAACACTAACACAAGTGCAAAAAGTGGTTTTTCCACACTAATACAAGTGCAAAAGTGGTTTCCTGCACCAACACAAGTGCGAAAAGTGCTTTTTCAACACTAACACAAGTGCGAAAAGTGGTTTTTCAACACTATCACAAGTGCAAAAAGTGTTTTTTCCACACTAATACAAGTGCAAAAGTGGTTTCCTGCACTAACACAAGTGAGAAAAGTGGTTTTTCAACACTAACACAAGTGCGAAAAGTGGTTTTTCAACACTAACACAAGTGCGAAAAGTGGTTTTTCAACACTATCACAAGTGCAAAAAGTGTTTTTTCCACACTAACACAAGTTAAAAAGTGGTTTCCTGCACCAACACAAGTGCGAAAAGTGCTTTTTCAACACTAACACAAGTGCGAAAAGTGGTTTTTCAACACTATCACAAGTGCAAAAAGTGTTTTTTCCACACTAATACAAGTTCAAAAGTGGTTTCCTGCACCAACACAAGTGCGAAAAGTGCTTTTTCAACACTAACACAAGTGCGAAAAGTGCTTTTTCAACACTAACACAAGTGCGAAAAGTGGTTTTTCAACACTATCACAAGTGCAAAAAGTGTTTTTTCCACACTAATACAAGTGCAAAAGTGGTTTCCTGCACCAACACAAGTGAGAAAAGTGGTTTTTCAACACTAACACAAGTGCGAAAAGTGCTTTTTCAACACTAACACAAGTGCGAAAAGTGGTTTTTCAACACTATCACAAGTGCAAAAAGTGTTTTTCCACACTAACACAAGTTCAAAAGTGGTTTCCTGCACCAACACAAGTGCGAAAAGTGCTTTTTCAACACTAACACAAGTGCGAAAAGTGGTTTTTCAACACTATCACAAGTGCAAAAAGTGTTTTTTCCACACTAATACAAGTGCAAAAGTGGTTTCCTGCACCAACACAAGTGCGAAAAGTGCTTTTTCAACACTAACACAAGTGTGAAAAGTGGTTTTTCAACACTATCACAAGTGCAAAAAGTGTTTTTCCACACTAACACAAGTTCAAAAGTGGTTTCCTGCACCAACACAAGTGCGAAAAGTGCTTTTTCAACACTAACACAAGTGCGAAAAGTGGTTTTTCAACACTATCACAAGTGCAAAAAGTGTTTTTTCCACACTAATACAAGTGCAAAAGTGGTTTCCTGCACCAACACAAGTGAGAAAAGTGGTTTTTCAACACTAACACAAGTGCGAAAAGTGGTTTTTCAACACTAACACAAGTGCGAAAAGTGGTTTTTCAACACTATCACAAGTGCAAAAAGTGTTTTTTCCACACTAACACAAGTTCAAAAGTGGTTTCCTGCACCAACACAAGTGCGAAAAGTGCTTTTTCAACACTAACACAAGTGCGAAAAGTGGGTTTTCAACACTATCACAAGTGCAAAAAGTGTTTTTTCCACACTAATACAAGTGCAAAAGTGGTTTCCTGCACCAACACAAGTGCGAAAAGTGCTTTTTCAACACTAACACAAGTGTGAAAAGTTGTTTTTCAACACTATCACAAGTGCAAAAAGTGTTTTTTCCACACTAACACAAGTTCAAAAGTGGTTTCCTGCACCAACACAAGTGCGAAAAGTGCTTTTTCAACACTAACACAAGTGCGAAAAGTGCTTTTTCAACACTAACACAAGTGCGAAAAGTGGTTTTTCAACACTATCACAAGTGCAAAAAGTGTTTTTTCCACACTAATACAAGTGCAAAAGTGGTTTCCTGCACCAACACATGTGCGAAAAATGGTTTTTCAACACTAACACAAGTGCAAAAAGTGTTTTTTCCACACTAATACAAGTGCAAAAGTGGTTTCCTGCACCAACACAAGTGCGAAAAGTGGTTTTTCAACACTAACCCAAGTACGAAAAGTGGTTTTTCAACACTATCACAAGTGCAAAAAGTGTTTTTTCCACACTAATACAAGTGCAAACGTGGTTTCCTGCACCAACACATGTGCGAAAAATGGTTTTTCAACACTAACACAAGTGCAAAAAGTGGTTTTTCCACACTAATACAAGTGCAAAAGTGGTTTCCTGCACCAACAGAAGTGCGAAAAGTGGTTTTTCAACACTAACACAAGTGCGAAAAGTGGTTTTTCAACACTAACACAAGTGCGAAAAGTGGTTTTTCAACACTATCACAAGTGCAAAAAGTGTTTTTTCCACACTAACACAAGTTCAAAAGTGGTTTCCTGCACCAACACAAGTGCGAAAAGTGCTTTTTCAACACAAACACAAGTGCGAAAAGTGGTTTTTCAACACTATCACAAGTGCAAAAAGTGTTTTTTCCACACTAACACAAGTTCAAAAGTGGTTTCCTGCACCAACACAAGTGCGAAAAGTGCTTTTTCAACACTAACACAAGTGCGAAAAGTGGTTTTTCAACACTATCACAAGTGCAAAAAGTGTTTTTTCCACACTAACACAAGTTCAAAAGTGGTTTCCTGCACCAACACAAGTGCGAAAAGTGCTTTTTCAACACTAACACAAGTGCGAAAAGTGGTTTTTCAACACTATCACAAGTGCAAAAAGTGTTTTTTCCACACTAATACAAGTGCAAAAGTGGTTTCCTGCACCAACACAAGTGAGAAAAGTGGTTTTTCAACACTAACACAAGTGCGGAAAGTGGTTTTTCAACACTAACACAAGTGCGAAAAGTGGTTTTTCAACACTATCACAAGTGCAAAAAGTGTTTTTTCCACACTAACACAAGTTCAAAAGTGGTTTCCTGCACCAACACAAGTGCGAAAAGTGCTTTTTCAACACTAACACAAGTGCGAAAAGTGGTTTTTCAACACTATCACAAGTGCAAAAAGTGTTTTTTCCACACTAATACAAGTGCAAAAGTGGTTTCCTGCACCAACACAAGTGAGAAAAGTGGTTTTTCAACACTAACACAAGTGTGAAAAGTGGTTTTTCAACACTAACACAAGTGCGAAAAGTGGTTTTTCAACACTATCACAAGTGCAAAAAGTGTTTTTTCCACACTAACACAAGTTCAAAAGTGGTTTCCTGCACCAACACAAGTGCGAAAAGTGCTTTTTCAACACTAACACAAGTGCGAAAAGTGGTTTTTCAACACTATCACAAGTGCAAAAAGTGTTTTTTCCACACTAATACAAGTGCAAAAGTGGTTTCCTGCACCAACACAAGTGCGAAAAGTGCTTTTTCAACACTAACACAAGTGTGAAAAGTGGTTTTTCAACACTATCACAAGTGCAAAAAGTGTTTTTTCCACACTAACACAAGTTCAAAAGTGGTTTCCTGCACCAACACAAGTGCGAAAAGTGCTTTTTCAACACTAACACAAGTGCGAAAAGTGGTTTTTCAACACTATCACAAGTGCAAAAAGTGTTTTTTCCACACTAATACAAGTGCAAAAGTGGTTTCCTGCACCAACACAAGTGAGAAAAGTGGTTTTTCAACACTAACACAAGTGCGAAAAGTGGTTTTTCAACACTAACACAAGTGCGAAAAGTGGTTTTTCAACACTATCACAAGTGCAAAAAGTGTTTTTTCCACACTAACACAAGTTCAAAAGTGGTTTCCTGCACCAACACAAGTGCGAAAAGTGCTTTTTCAACACTAACACAAGTGCGAAAAGTGGTTTTTCAACACTATCACAAGTGCAAAAAGTGTTTTTTCCACACTAACACAAGTTCAAAAGTGGTTTCCTGCACCAACACAAGTGCGAAAAGTGCTTTTTCAACACTAACACAAGTGCGAAAAGTGGTTTTTCAACACTAACACAAGTGCGAAAAGTGGTTTTTCAACACTATCACAAGTGCAAAAAGTGTTTTTTCCACACTAACACAAATTCAAAAGTGGTTTCCTGCACCAACACAAGTGCGAAAAGTGCTTTTTCAACACTAACACAAGTGCGAAAAGTGGTTTTTCAACACTATCACAAGTGCAAAAAGTGTTTTTTCCACACTAACACAAGTTCAAAAGTGGTTTCCTGCACTAACACAAGTGCGAAAAGTGCTTTTTCAACACTAACACAAGTGCGAAAAGTGGTTTTTCAACACTATCACAAGTGCAAAAAGTGTTTTTTCCACTCTAATACAAGTGCAAAAGTGGTTTCCTGCACCAACACATGTGCGAAAAATGGTTTTTCAACACTAACGCAAGTGCAAAAAGTGGTTTTTCCACACTAATACAAGTGCAAAAGTGGTTTCCTGCACCAACACAAGTGCGAAAAGTGGTTTTTCAACACTAACACAAGTGCGAAAAGTGGTTTTTCAACACTAACACAAGTGCGAAAAGTGGTTTTTCAACACTATCACAAGTGCAAAAAGTGTTTTTTCCACACTAACACAAGTTCAAAAGTGGTTTCCTGCACCAACACAAGTGCGAAAAGTGCTTTTTCAACACTAACACAAGTGCGAAAAGTGCTTTTTCAACACTAACACAAGTGCGAAAAGTGGTTTTTCAACACTATCACAAGTGCAAAAAGTGTTTTTCCACACTAATACAAGTGCAAAAGTGGTTTCCTGCACCAACACATGTGCGAAAAATGGTTTTTCAACACTAACACAAGTGCAAAAAGTGTTTTTTCCACACTAATACAAGTGCAAAAGTGGTTTCCTGCACCAACACAAGTGCGAAAAGTGGTTTTTCAACACTAACCCAAGTACGAAAAGTGGTTTTTCAACACTATCACAAGTGCAAAAAGTGTTTTTTCCACACTAATACAAGTGCAAAAGTGGTTTCCTGCACCAACACATGTGCGAAAAATGGTTTTTCAACACTAACACAAGTGCAAAAAGTGGTTTTTCCACACTAATACAAGTGCAAATGTGGTTTCCTGCACCAACAGAAGTGCGAAAAGTGGTTTTTCAACACTAACACAAGTGCGAAAAGTGGTTTTTCAACACTAACACAAGTGCGAAAAGTGGTTTTTCAACACTATCACAAGTGCAAAAAGTGTTTTTTCCACACTAACACAAGTTCAAAAGTGGTTTCCTGCACCAACACAAGTGCGAAAAGTGCTTTTTCAACACAAACACAAGTGCGAAAAGTGGTTTTTCAACACTATCACAAGTGCAAAAAGTGTTTTTTCCACACTAACACAAGTTCAAAAGTGGTTTCCTGCACCAACACAAGTGCGAAAAGTGCTTTTTCAACACTAACACAAGTGCGAAAAGTGGTTTTTCAACACTATCACAAGTGCAAAAAGTGTTTTTTCCACACTAACACAAGTTCAAAAGTGGTTTCCTGCACCAACACAAGTGCGAAAAGTGCTTTTTCAACACTAACACAAGTGCGAAAAGTGGTTTTTCAACACTATCACAAGTGCAAAAAGTGTTTTTCCACACTAATACAAGTGCAAAAGTGGTTTCCTGCACCAACACAAGTGAGAAAAGTGGTTTTTCAACACTAACACAAGTGCGGAAAGTGGTTTTTCAACACTAACACAAGTGCGAAAAGTGGTTTTTCAACACTATCACAAGTGCAAAAAGTGTTTTTTCCACACTAACACAAGTTCAAAAGTGGTTTCCTGCACCAACACAAGTGCGAAAAGTGCTTTTTCAACACTAACACAAGTGCGAAAAGTGGTTTTTCAACACTATCACAAGTGCAAAAAGTGTTTTTTCCACACTAATACAAGTGCAAAAGTGGTTTCCTGCACCAACACAAGTGAGAAAAGTGGTTTTTCAACACTAACACAAGTGCGAAAAGTGGTTTTTCAACACTAACACAAGTGCGAAAAGTGGTTTTTCAACACTATCACAAGTGCAAAAAGTGTTTTTTCCACACTAACACAAGTTCAAAAGTGGTTTCCTGCACCAACACAAGTGCGAAAAGTGCTTTTTCAACACTAACACAAGTGCGAAAAGTGGTTTTTCAACACTATCACATGTGCAAAAAGTGTTTTTTCCACACTAATACAAGTGCAAAAGTGGTTTCCTGCACCAACACAAGTGCGAAAAGTGCTTTTTCAACACTAACACAAGTGTGAAAAGTGGTTTTTCCACACTAACACAAGTTCAAAAGTGGTTTCCTGCACCAACACAAGTGCGAAAAGTGCTTTTTCAACACTAACACAAGTGCGAAAAGTGGTTTTTCAACACTATCACAAGTGCAAAAAGTGTTTTTTCCACACTAACACAAGTTCAAAAGTGGTTTCCTGCACCAACACAAGTGCGAAAAGTGCTTTTTCAACACTAACACAAGTGCGAAAAGTGGTTTTTCAACACTAACACAAGTGCGAAAAGTGGTTTTTCAACACTATCACAAGTGCAAAAAGTGTTTTTTCCACACTAACACAAATTCAAAAGTGGTTTCCTGCACCAACACAAGTGCGAAAAGTGCTTTTTCAACACTAACACAAGTGCGAAAAGTGGTTTTTCAACACTATCACAAGTGCAAAAAGTGTTTTTTCCACACTAACACAAGTTCAAAAGTGGTTTCCTGCACTAACACAAGTGCGAAAAGTGCTTTTTCAACACTAACACAAGTGCGAAAAGTGGTTTTTCAACACTATCACAAGTGCAAAAAGTGTTTTTTCCACTCTAATACAAGTGCAAAAGTGGTTTCCTGCACCAACACATGTGCGAAAAATGGTTTTTCAACACTAACGCAAGTGCAAAAAGTGGTTTTTCCACACTAATACAAGTGCAAAAGTGGTTTCCTGCACCAACACAAGTGCGAAAAGTGGTTTTTCAACACTAACACAAGTGCGAAAAGTGGTTTTTCAACACTAACACAAGTGCGAAAAGTGGTTTTTCAACACTATCACAAGTGCAAAAAGTGTTTTTTCCACACTAACACAAGTTCAAAAGTGGTTTCCTGCACCAACACAAGTGCGAAAAGTGCTTTTTCAACACTAACACAAGTGCGAAAAGTGCTTTTTCAACACTAACACAAGTGCGAAAAGTGGTTTTTCAACACTATCACAAGTGCAAAAAGTGTTTTTTCCACACTAACACAAGTTCAAAAGTGGTTTCCTGCACCAACACAAGTGCGAAAAGTGCTTTTTCAACACTAACACAAGTGCGAAAAGTGGTTTTTCAACACTAACACAAGTGCGAAAAGTGGTTTTTCAACACTATCACAAGTGCAAAAAGTGTTTTTTCCACACTAACACAAATTCAAAAGTGGTTTCCTGCACCAACACAAGTGCGAAAAGTGCTTTTTCAACACTAACACAAGTGCGAAAAGTGGTTTTTCAACACTATCACAAGTGCAAAAAGTGTTTTTTCCACACTAACACAAGTTCAAAAGTGGTTTCCTGCACTAACACAAGTGCGAAAAGTGCTTTTTCAACACTAACACAAGTGCGAAAAGTGGTTTTTCAACACTATCACAAGTGCAAAAAGTGTTTTTTCCACTCTAATACAAGTGCAAAAGTGGTTTCCTGCACCAACACATGTGCGAAAAATGGTTTTTCAACACTAACGCAAGTGCAAAAAGTGGTTTTTCCACACTAATACAAGTGCAAAAGTGGTTTCCTGCACCAACACAAGTGCGAAAAGTGGTTTTTCAACACTAACACAAGTGCGAAAAGTGGTTTTTCAACACTAACACAAGTGCGAAAAGTGGTTTTTCAACACTATCACAAGTGCAAAAAGTGTTTTTTCCACACTAATACAAGTGCAAAAGTGGTTTCCTGCACCAACACATGTGCGAAAAATGGTTTTTCAACACTAACACAAGTGCAAAAAGTGTTTTTTCCACACTAATACAAGTGCAAAAGTGGTTTCCTGCACCAACACAAGTGCGAAAAGTGGTTTTTCAACACTAACCCAAGTGCAAAAAGTGTTTTTTCCACACTAATACAAGTGCAAAAGTGGTTTCCTGCACCAACACATGTGCGAAAAATGGTTTTTCAACACTAACACAAGTGCAAAAAGTGGTTTTTCCACACTAATACAAGTGCAAAAGTGGTTTCCTGCACCAACAGAAGTGCGAAAAGTGGTTTTTCAACACTAACACAAGTGCGAAAAGTGGTTTTTCAACACTAACACAAGTGCGAAAAGTGGTTTTTCAACACTATCACAAGTGCAAAAAGTGTTTTTTCCACACTAACACAAGTTCAAAAGTGGTTTCCTGCACCAACACAAGTGCGAAAAGTGCTTTTTCAACACAAACACAAGTGCGAAAAGTGGTTTTTCAACACTATCACAAGTGCAAAAAGTGTTTTTTCCACACTAACACAAGTTCAAAAGTGGTTTCCTGCACCAACACAAGTGCGAAAAGTGCTTTTTCAACACTAACACAAGTGCGAAAAGTGGTTTTTCAACACTATCACAAGTGCAAAAAGTGTTTTTTCCACACTAACACAAGTTCAAAAGTGGTTTCCTGCACCAACACAAGTGCGAAAAGTGCTTTTTCAACACTAACACAAGTGCGAAAAGTGGTTTTTCAACACTATCACAAGTGCAAAAAGTGTTTTTTCCACACTAATACAAGTGCAAAAGTGGTTTCCTGCACCAACACAAGTGAGAAAAGTGGTTTTTCAACACTAACACAAGTGCGGAAAGTGGTTTTTCAACACTAACACAAGTGCGAAAAGTGGTTTTTCAACACTATCACAAGTGCAAAAAGTGTTTTTTCCACACTAACACAAGTTCAAAAGTGGTTTCCTGCACCAACACAAGTGCGAAAAGTGCTTTTTCAACACTAACACAAGTGCGAAAAGTGGTTTTTCAACACTATCACAAGTGCAAAAAGTGTTTTTTCCACACTAATACAAGTGCAAAAGTGGTTTCCTGCACCAACACAAGTGAGAAAAGTGGTTTTTCAACACTAACACAAGTGCGAAAAGTGGTTTTTCAACACTAACACAAGTGCGAAAAGTGGTTTTTCAACACTATCACAAGTGCAAAAAGTGTTTTTTCCACACTAACACAAGTTCAAAAGTGGTTTCCTGCACCAACACAAGTGCGAAAAGTGCTTTTTCAACACTAACACAAGTGCGAAAAGTGGTTTTTCAACACTATCACATGTGCAAAAAGTGTTTTTTCCACACTAATACAAGTGCAAAAGTGGTTTCCTGCACCAACACAAGTGCGAAAAGTGCTTTTTCAACACTAACACAAGTGTGAAAAGTGGTTTTTCAACACTATCACAAGTGCAAAAAGTGTTTTTTCCACACTAACACAAGTTCAAAAGTGGTTTCCTGCACCAACACAAGTGCGAAAAGTGCTTTTTCAACACTAACACAAGTGCGAAAAGTGGTTTTTCAACACTATCACAAGTGCAAAAAGTGTTTTTTCCACACTAATACAAGTGCAAAAGTGGTTTCCTGCACCAACACAAGTGAGAAAAGTGGTTTTTCAACACTAACACAAGTGCGAAAAGTGGTTTTTCAACACTAACACAAGTGCGAAAAGTGGTTTTTCAACACTATCACAAGTGCAAAAAGTGTTTTTTCCACACTAACACAAGTTCAAAAGTGGTTTCCTGCACCAACACAAGTGCGAAAAGTGCTTTTTCAACACTAACACAAGTGCGAAAAGTGGTTTTTCAACACTATCACAAGTGCAAAAAGTGTTTTTTCCACACTAACACAAGTTCAAAAGTGGTTTCCTGCACCAACACAAGTGCGAAAAGTGCTTTTTCAACACTAACACAAGTGCGAAAAGTGGTTTTTCAACACTAACACAAGTGCGAAAAGTGGTTTTTCAACACTATCACAAGTGCAAAAAGTGTTTTTTCCACACTAACACAAATTCAAAAGTGGTTTCCTGCACCAACACAAGTGCGAAAAGTGCTTTTTCAACACTAACACAAGTGCGAAAAGTGGTTTTTCAACACTATCACAAGTGCAAAAAGTGTTTTTTCCACACTAACACAAGTTCAAAAGTGGTTTCCTGCACTAACACAAGTGCGAAAAGTGCTTTTTCAACACTAACACAAGTGCGAAAAGTGGTTTTTCAACACTATCACAAGTGCAAAAAGTGTTTTTTCCACACTAATACAAGTGCAAAAGTGGTTTCCTGCACCAACACATGTGCGAAAAATGGTTTTTCAACACTAACGCAAGTGCAAAAAGTGGTTTTTCCACACTAATACAAGTGCAAAAGTGGTTTCCTGCACCAACACAAGTGCGAAAAGTGGTTTTTCAACACTAACACAAGTGCGAAAAGTGGTTTTTCAACACTAACACAAGTGCGAAAAGTGGTTTTTCAACACTATCACAAGTGCAAAAAGTGTTTTTTCCACACTAATATAAGTGCAAAAGTGGTTTCCTGCACCAACACAAGTGCGAAAAGTGCTTTTTCAACACTAACACAAGTGCGAAAAGTGGTTTTTCAACACTATCACAAGTGCAAAAAGTGTTTTTTCCACACTAACACAAGTTCAAAAGTGGTTTCCTGCACCAACACAAGTGCGAAAAGTGCTTTTTCAACACTAACACAAGTG
The DNA here is from genome assembly GCF_964187855.1 of Myxine glutinosa. Classification (NCBI taxonomy): domain Eukaryota; kingdom Metazoa; phylum Chordata; class Myxini; order Myxiniformes; family Myxinidae; genus Myxine; species Myxine glutinosa. Next base: position 48,616,232 of record NC_136261.1, read on the forward strand.
CGAAAAGTGCTTTTTCAACACTAACACAAGTGCGAAAAGTGGTTTTTCAACACTATCACAAGTGCAAAAAGTGTTTTTTCCACACTAATACAAGTGCAAAAGTGGTTTCCTGCACCAACACAAGTGAGAAAAGTGGTTTTTCAACACTAACACAAGTGCGAAAAGTGCTTTTTCAACACTAACACAAGTGCGAAAAGTGGTTTTTCAACACTATCACAAGTGCAAAAAGTGTTTTTCCACACTAACACAAGTTCAAAAGTGGTTTCCTGCACCAACACAAGTGCGAAAAGTGCTTTTTCAACACTAACACAAGTGCGAAAAGTGGTTTTTCAACACTATCACAAGTGCAAAAAGTGTTTTTTCCACACTAATACAAGTGCAAAAGTGGTTTCCTGCACCAACACAAGTGCGAAAAGTGCTTTTTCAACACTAACACAAGTGTGAAAAGTGGTTTTTCAACACTATCACAAGTGCAAAAAGTGTTTTTTCCACACTAACACAAGTTCAAAAGTGGTTTCCTGCACCAACACAAGTGCGAAAAGTGCTTTTTCAACACTAACACAAGTGCGAAAAGTGGTTTTTCAACACTATCACAAGTGCAAAAAGTGTTTTTTCCACACTAATACAAGTGCAAAAGTGGTTTCCTGCACCAACACAAGTGAGAAAAGTGGTTTTTCAACACTAACACAAGTGCGAAAAGTGGTTTTTCAACACTAACACAAGTGCGAAAAGTGGTTTTTCAACACTATCACAAGTGCAAAAAGTGTTTTTTCCACACTAACACAAGTTCAAAAGTGGTTTCCTGCACCAACACAAGTGCGAAAAGTGCTTTTTCAACACTAACACAAGTGCGAAAAGTGGGTTTTCAACACTATCACAAGTGCAAAAAGTGTTTTTTCCACACTAATACAAGTGCAAAAGTGGTTTCCTGCACCAACACAAGTGCGAAAAGTGCTTTTTCAACACTAACACAAGTGTGAAAAGTGGTTTTTCAACACTATCACAAGTGCAAAAAGTGTTTTTTCCACACTAACACAAGTTCAAAAGTGGTTTCCTGCACCAACACAAGTGCGAAAAGTGCTTTTTCAACACTAACACAAGTGCGAAAAGTGGTTTTTCAACACTAACACAAGTGCGAAAAGTGGTTTTTCAACACTATCACAAGTGCAAAAAGTGTTTTTTCCACACTAACACAAATTCAAAAGTGGTTTCCTGCACCAACACAAGTGCGAAAAGTGCTTTTTCAACACTAACACAAGTGCGAAAAGTGGTTTTTCAACACTAACACAAGTGCGAAAAGTGGTTTTTCAACACTATCACAAGTGCAAAAAGTGTTTTTTCCACACTAACACAAATTCAAAAGTGGTTTCCTGCACCAACACAAGTGCGAAAAGTGCTTTTTCAACACTAACACAAGTGCGAAAAGTGGTTTTTCAACACTATCACAAGTGCAAAAAGTGTTTTTTCCACACTAACACAAGTTCAAAAGTGGTTTCCTGCACTAACACAAGTGCGAAAAGTGCTTTTTCAACACTAACACAAGTGCGAAAAGTGGTTTTTCAACACTATCACAAGTGCAAAAAGTGTTTTTTCCACTCTAATACAAGTGCAAAAGTGGTTTCCTGCACCAACACATGTGCGAAAAATGGTTTTTCAACACTAACGCAAGTGCAAAAAGTGGTTTTTCCACACTAATACAAGTGCAAAAGTGGTTTCCTGCACCAACACAAGTGCGAAAAGTGGTTTTTCAACACTAACACAAGTGCGAAAAGTGGTTTTTCAACACTAACACAAGTGCGAAAAGTGGTTTTTCAACACTATCACAAGTGCAAAAAGTGTTTTTTCCACACTAACACAAGTTCAAAAGTGGTTTCCTGCACCAACACAAGTGCGAAAAGTGCTTTTTCAACACTAACACAAGTGCGAAAAGTGCTTTTTCAACACTAACACAAGTGCGAAAAGTGGTTTTTCAACACTATCACAAGTGCAAAAAGTGTTTTTTCCACACTAATACAAGTGCAAAAGTGGTTTCCTGCACCAACACATGTGCGAAAAATGGTTTTTCAACACTAACACAAGTGCAAAAAGTGTTTTTTCCACACTAATACAAGTGCAAAAGTGGTTTCCTGCACCAACACAAGTGCGAAAAGTGGTTTTTCAACACTAACCCAAGTACGAAAAGTGGTTTTTCAACACTATCACAAGTGCAAAAAGTGTTTTTTCCACACTAATACAAGTGCAAAAGTGGTTTCCTGCACCAACACAAGTGAGAAAAGTGGTTTTTCAACACTAACACAAGTGCGAAAAGTGCTTTTTCAACACTAACACAAGTGCGAAAAGTGGTTTTTCAACACTATCACAAGTGCAAAAAGTGTTTTTCCACACTAACACAAGTTCAAAAGTGGTTTCCTGCACCAACACAAGTGCGAAAAGTGCTTTTTCAACACTAACACAAGTGCGAAAAGTGGTTTTTCAACACTATCACAAGTGCAAAAAGTGTTTTTTCCACACTAATACAAGTGCAAAAGTGGTTTCCTGCACCAACACAAGTGCGAAAAGTGCTTTTTCAACACTAACACAAGTGTGAAAAGTGGTTTTTCAACACTATCACAAGTGCAAAAAGTGTTTTTTCCACACTAACACAAGTTCAAAAGTGGTTTCCTGCACCAACACAAGTGCGAAAAGTGCTTTTTCAACACTAACACAAGTGCGAAAAGTGGTTTTTCAACACTATCACAAGTGCAAAAAGTGTTTTTTCCACACTAATACAAGTGCAAAAGTGGTTTCCTGCACCAACACAAGTGAGAAAAGTGGTTTTTCAACACTAACACAAGTGCGAAAAGTGGTTTTTCAACACTAACACAAGTGCGAAAAGTGGTTTTTCAACACTATCACAAGTGCAAAAAGTGTTTTTTCCACACTAACACAAGTTCAAAAGTGGTTTCCTGCACCAACACAAGTGCGAAAAGTGCTTTTTCAACACTAACACAAGTGCGAAAAGTGGGTTTTCAACACTATCACAAGTGCAAAAAGTGTTTTTTCCACACTAATACAAGTGCAAAAGTGGTTTCCTGCACCAACACAAGTGCGAAAAGTGCTTTTTCAACACTAACACAAGTGTGAAAAGTGGTTTTTCAACACTATCACAAGTGCAAAAAGTGTTTTTTCCACACTAACACAAGTTCAAAAGTGGTTTCCTGCACTAACACAAGTGCGAAAAGTGCTTTTTCAACACTAACACAAGTGCGAAAAGTGGTTTTTCAACACTATCACAAGTGCAAAAAGTGTTTTTTCCACTCTAATACAAGTGCAAAAGTGGTTTCCTGCACCAACACATGTGCGAAAAATGGTTTTTCAACACTAACGCAAGTGCAAAAAGTGGTTTTTCCACACTAATACAAGTGCAAAAGTGGTTTCCTGCACCAACACAAGTGCGAAAAGTGGTTTTTCAACACTAACACAAGTGCGAAAAGTGGTTTTTCAACACTAACACAAGTGCGAAAAGTGGTTTTTCAACACTATCACAAGTGCAAAAAGTGTTTTTTCCACACTAACACAAGTTCAAAAGTGGTTTCCTGCACCAACACAAGTGCGAAAAGTGCTTTTTCAACACTAACACAAGTGCGAAAAGTGCTTTTTCAACACTAACACAAGTGCGAAAAGTGGTTTTTCAACACTATCACAAGTGCAAAAAGTGTTTTTTCCACACTAATACAAGTGCAAAAGTGGTTTCCTGCACCAACACATGTGCGAAAAATGGTTTTTCAACACTAACACAAGTGCAAAAAGTGTTTTTTCCACACTAATACAAGTGCAAAAGTGGTTTCCTGCACCAACACAAGTGCGAAAAGTGGTTTTTCAACACTAACCCAAGTACGAAAAGTGGTTTTTCAACACTATCACAAGTGCAAAAAGTGTTTTTTCCACACTAATACAAGTGCAAAAGTGGTTTCCTGCACCAACACATGTGCGAAAAATGGTTTTTCAACACTAACACAAGTGCAAAAAGTGGTTTTTCCACACTAATACAAGTGCAAAAGTGGTTTCCTGCACCAACAGAAGTGCGAAAAGTGGTTTTTCAACACTAACACAAGTGCGAAAAGTGGTTTTTCAACACTAACACAAGTGCGAAAAGTGGTTTTTCAACACTATCACAAGTGCAAAAAGTGTTTTTTCCACACTAACACAAGTTCAAAAGTGGTTTCCTGCACCAACACAAGTGCGAAAAGTGCTTTTTCAACACAAACACAAGTGCGAAAAGTGGTTTTTCAACACTATCACAAGTGCAAAAAGTGTTTTTTCCACACTAACACAAGTTCAAAAGTGGTTTCCTGCACCAACACAAGTGCGAAAAGTGCTTTTTCAACACTAACACAAGTGCGAAAAGTGGTTTTTCAACACTATCACAAGTGCAAAAAGTGTTTTTTCCACACTAACACAAGTTCAAAAGTGGTTTCCTGCACCAACACAAGTGCGAAAAGTGCTTTTTCAACACTAACACAAGTGCGAAAAGTGGTTTTTCAACACTATCACAAGTGCAAAAAGTGTTTTTTCCACACTAATACAAGTGCAAAAGTGGTTTCCTGCACCAACACAAGTGAGAAAAGTGGTTTTTCAACACTAACACAAGTGCGGAAAGTGGTTTTTCAACACTAACACAAGTGCGAAAAGTGGTTTTTCAACACTATCACAAGTGCAAAAAGTGTTTTTTCCACACTAACACAAGTTCAAAAGTGGTTTCCTGCACCAACACAAGTGCGAAAAGTGCTTTTTCAACACTAACACAAGTGCGAAAAGTGGTTTTTCAACACTATCACAAGTGCAAAAAGTGTTTTTTCCACACTAATACAAGTGCAAAAGTGGTTTCCTGCACCAACACAAGTGAGAAAAGTGGTTTTTCAACACTAACACAAGTGCGAAAAGTGGTTTTTCAACACTAACACAAGTGCGAAAAGTGGTTTTTCAACACTATCACAAGTGCAAAAAGTGTTTTTTCCACACTAACACAAGTTCAAAAGTGGTTTCCTGCACCAACACAAGTGCGAAAAGTGCTTTTTCAACACTAACACAAGTGCGAAAAGTGGTTTTTCAACACTATCACATGTGCAAAAAGTGTTTTTTCCACACTAATACAAGTGCAAAAGTGGTTTCCTGCACCAACACAAGTGCGAAAAGTGCTTTTTCAACACTAACACAAGTGTGAAAAGTGGTTTTTCAACACTATCACAAGTGCAAAAAGTGTTTTTTCCACACTAACACAAGTTCAAAAGTGGTTTCCTGCACCAACACAAGTGCGAAAAGTGCTTTTTCAACACTAACACAAGTGCGAAAAGTGGTTTTTCAACACTATCACAAGTGCAAAAAGTGTTTTTTCCACACTAATACAAGTGCAAAAGTGGTTTCCTGCACCAACACAAGTGAGAAAAGTGGTTTTTCAACACTAACACAAGTGCGAAAAGTGGTTTTTCAACACTAACACAAGTGCGAAAAGTGGTTTTTCAACACTATCACAAGTGCAAAAAGTGTTTTTTCCACACTAACACAAGTTCAAAAGTGGTTTCCTGCACCAACACAAGTGCGAAAAGTGCTTTTTCAACACTAACACAAGTGCGAAAAGTGGTTTTTCAACACTATCACAAGTGCAAAAAGTGTTTTTTCCACACTAACACAAGTTCAAAAGTGGTTTCCTGCACCAACACAAGTGCGAAAAGTGCTTTTTCAACACTAACACAAGTGCGAAAAGTGGTTTTTCAACACTAACACAAGTGCGAAAAGTGGTTTTTCAACACTATCACAAGTGCAAAAAGTGTTTTTTCCACACTAACACAAATTCAAAAGTGGTTTCCTGCACCAACACAAGTGCGAAAAGTGCTTTTTCAACACTAACACAAGTGCGAAAAGTGGTTTTTCAACACTATCACAAGTGCAAAAAGTGTTTTTTCCACACTAACACAAGTTCAAAAGTGGTTTCCTGCACTAACACAAGTGCGAAAAGTGCTTTTTCAACACTAACACAAGTGCGAAAAGTGGTTTTTCAACACTATCACAAGTGCAAAAAGTGTTTTTTCCACACTAATACAAGTGCAAAAGTGGTTTCCTGCACCAACACATGTGCGAAAAATGGTTTTTCAACACTAACGCAAGTGCAAAAAGTGGTTTTTCCACACTAATACAAGTGCAAAAGTGGTTTCCTGCACCAACACAAGTGCGAAAAGTGGTTTTTCAACACTAACACAAGTGCGAAAAGTGGTTTTTCAACACTAACACAAGTGCGAAAAGTGGTTTTTCAACACTATCACAAGTGCAAAAAGTGTTTTTTCCACACTAACACAAGTTCAAAAGTGGTTTCCTGCACCAACACAAGTGCGAAAAGTGCTTTTTCAACACTAACACAAGTGCGAAAAGTGGTTTTTCAACACTATCACAAGTGCAAAAAGTGTTTTTTCCACACTAACACAAGTTCAAAAGTGGTTTCCTGCACCAACACAAGTGCGAAAAGTGCTTTTTTTCAACACTAACACAAGTGCGAAAAGTGGTTTTTCAACACTAACACAAGTGCGAAAAGTGGTTTTTCAACACTATCACAAGTGCAAAAAGTGTTTTTTCCACACTAACACAAATTCAAAAGTGGTTTCCTGCACCAACACAAGTGCGAAAAGTGCTTTTTCAACACTAACACAAGTGCGAAAAGTGGTTTTTCAACACTATCACAAGTGCAAAAAGTGTTTTTTCCACACTAACACAAGTTCAAAAGTGGTTTCCTGCACTAACACAAGTGCGAAAAGTGCTTTTTCAACACTAACACAAGTGCGAAAAGTGGTTTTTCAACACTATCACAAGTGCAAAAAGTGTTTTTTCCACACTAATACAAGTGCAAAAGTGGTTTCCTGCACCAACACATGTGCGAAAAATGGTTTTTCAACACTAACGCAAGTGCAAAAAGTGGTTTTTCCACACTAATACAAGTGCAAAAGTGGTTTCCTGCACCAACACAAGTGCGAAAAGTGGTTTTTCAACACTAACACAAGTGCGAAAAGTGGTTTTTCAACACTAACACAAGTGCGAAAAGTGGTTTTTCAACACTATCACAAGTGCAAAAAGTGTTTTTTCCACACTAATATAAGTGCAAAAGTGGTTTCCTGCACCAACACAAGTGCGAAAAGTGCTTTTTCAACACTAACACAAGTGCGAAAAGTGGTTTTTCAACACTATCACAAGTGCAAAAAGTGTTTTTTCCACACTAACACAAGTTCAAAAGTGGTTTCCTGCACCAACACAAGTGCGAAAAGTGCTTTTTCAACACTAACACAAGTGCGAAAAGTGCTTTTTCAACACTAACACAAGTGCGAAAAGTGTTTTTCAACACTATCACAAGTGCAAAAAGTGTTTTTTCCACACTAATACAAGTGCAAAAGTGGTTTCCTGCACGAACACAAGTGCGAAAAGTGGTTTTTCAACACTAACACAAGTGCGAAAAGTGCTTTTTCAACACTAACACAAGTGCGAAAAGTGGTTTTTCAACACTATCACAAGTGCAAAAAGTGTTTTTCCACACTAACACAAGTTCAAAAGTGGTTTCCTGCACCAACACAAGTGCGAAAAGTGCTTTTTCAACACTAACACAAGTGCGAAAAGTGGTTTTTCAACACTATCACAAGTGCAAAAAGTGTTTTTTCCACACTAATACAAGTGCAAAAGTGGTTTCCTGCACCAACACAAGTGCGAAAAGTGCTTTTTCAACACTAACACAAGTGTGAAAAGTGGTTTTTCAACACTATCACAAGTGCAAAAAGTGTTTTTTCCACACTAACACAAGTTCAAAAGTGGTTTCCTGCACCAACACAAGTGCGAAAAGTGCTTTTTCAACACTAACACAAGTGCGAAAAGTGGTTTTTCAACACTATCACAAGTGCAAAAAGTGTTTTTTCCACACTAATACAAGTGCAAAAGTGGTTTCCTGCACCAACACAAGTGAGAAAAGTGGTTTTTCAACACTAACACAAGTGCGAAAAGTGGTTTTTCAACACTAACACAAGTGCGAAAAGTGGTTTTTCAACACTATCACAAGTGCAAAAAGTGTTTTTTCCACACTAACACAAGTTCAAAAGTGGTTTCCTGCACCAACACAAGTGCGAAAAGTGCTTTTTCAACACTAACACAAGTGCGAAAAGTGGGTTTTCAACACTATCACAAGTGCAAAAAGTGTTTTTTCCACACTAATACAAGTGCAAAAGTGGTTTCCTGCACCAACACAAGTGCGAAAAGTGCTTTTTCAACACTAACACAAGTGTGAAAAGTGGTTTTTCAACACTATCACAAGTGCAAAAAGTGTTTTTTCCACACTAACACAAGTTCAAAAGTGGTTTCCTGCACCAACACAAGTGCGAAAAGTGCTTTTTCAACACTAACACAAGTGCGAAAAGTGCTTTTTCAACACTAACACAAGTGCGAAAAGTGGTTTTTCAACACTATCACAAGTGCAAAAAGTGTTTTTTCCACACTAATACAAGTGCAAAAGTGGTTTCCTGCACCAACACGTGCGAAAAATGGTTTTTCAACACTAACACAAGTGCAAAAAGTGTTTTTTCCACACTAATACAAGTGCAAAAGTGGTTTCCTGCACCAACACAAGTGCGAAAAGTGCTTTTTCAACACTAACACAAGTGCGAAAAGTGGTTTTTCAACACTATCACAAGTGCAAAAAGTGTTTTTTCCACACTAACACAAGTTCAAAAGTGGTTTCCTGCACCAACACAAGTGCGAAAAGTGCTTTTTCAACACTAACACAAGTGCGAAAAGTGGTTTTTCAACACTAACACAAGTGCGAAAAGTGGTTTTTCAACACTATCACAAGTGCAAAAAGTGTTTTTTCCACACTAACACAAATTCAAAAGTGGTTTCCTGCACCAACACAAGTGCGAAAAGTGCTTTTTCAACACTAACACAAGTGCGAAAAGTGGTTTTTCAACACTATCACAAGTGCAAAAAGTGTTTTTTCCACACTAACACAAGTTCAAAAGTGGTTTCCTGCACTAACACAAGTGCGAAAAGTGCTTTTTCAACACTAACACAAGTGCGAAAAGTGGTTTTTCAACACTATCACAAGTGCAAAAAGTGTTTTTTCCACACTAATACAAGTGCAAAAGTGGTTTCCTGCACCAACACATGTGCGAAAAATGGTTTTTCAACACTAACGCAAGTGCAAAAAGTGGTTTTTCCACACTAATACAAGTGCAAAAGTGGTTTCCTGCACCAACACAAGTGCGAAAAGTGGTTTTTCAACACTAACACAAGTGCGAAAAGTGGTTTTTCAACACTAACACAAGTGCGAAAAGTGGTTTTTCAACACTATCACAAGTGCAAAAAGTGTTTTTTCCACACTAATATAAGTGCAAAAGTGGTTTCCTGCACCAACACAAGTGCGAAAAGTGCTTTTTCAACACTAACACAAGTGCGAAAAGTGGTTTTTCAACACTATCACAAGTGCAAAAAGTGTTTTTTCCACACTAACACAAGTTCAAAAGTGGTTTCCTGCACCAACACAAGTGCGAAAAGTGCTTTTTCAACACTAACACAAGTGCGAAAAGTGCTTTTTCAACACTAACACAAGTGCGAAAAGTGGTTTTTCAACACTATCACAAGTGCAAAAAGTGTTTTTTCCACACTAATACAAGTGCAAAAGTGGTTTCCTGCACCAACACAAGTGAGAAAAGTGGTTTTTCAACACTAACACAAGTGCGAAAAGTGCTTTTTCAACACTAACACAAGTGCGAAAAGTGGTTTTTCAACACTATCACAAGTGCAAAAAGTGTTTTTCCACACTAACACAAGTTCAAAAGTGGTTTCCTGCACCAACACAAGTGCGAAAAGTGCTTTTTCAACACTAACACAAGTGCGAAAAGTGGTTTTTCAACACTATCACAAGTGCAAAAAGTGTTTTTTCCACACTAATACAAGTGCAAAAGTGGTTTCCTGCACCAACACAAGTGCGAAAAGTGCTTTTTCAACACTAACACAAGTGTGAAAAGTGGTTTTTCAACACTATCACAAGTGCAAAAAGTGTTTTTTCCACACTAACACAAGTTCAAAAGTGGTTTCCTGCACCAACACAAGTGCGAAAAGTGCTTTTTCAACACTAACACAAGTGCGAAAAGTGGTTTTTCAACACTATCACAAGTGCAAAAAGTGTTTTTTCCACACTAATACAAGTGCAAAAGTGGTTTCCTGCACCAACACAAGTGAGAAAAGTGGTTTTTCAACACTAACACAAGTGCGAAAAGTGGTTTTTCAACACTAACACAAGTGCGAAAAGTGGTTTTTCAACACTATCACAAGTGCAAAAAGTGTTTTTTCCACACTAACACAAGTTCAAAAGTGGTTTCCTGCACCAACACAAGTGCGAAAAGTGCTTTTTCAACACTAACACAAGTGCGAAAAGTGGGTTTTCAACACTATCACAAGTGCAAAAAGTGTTTTTTCCACACTAATACAAGTGCAAAAGTGGTTTCCTGCACCAACACAAGTGCGAAAAGTGCTTTTTCAACACTAACACAAGTGTGAAAAGTGGTTTTTCAACACTATCACAAGTGCAAAAAGTGTTTTTTCCACACTAACACAAGTTCAAAAGTGGTTTCCTGCACCAACACAAGTGCGAAAAGTGCTTTTTCAACACTAACACAAGTGCGAAAAGTGCTTTTTCAACACTAACACAAGTGCGAAAAGTGGTTTTTCAACACTATCACAAGTGCAAAAAGTGTTTTTTCCACACTAATACAAGTGCAAAAGTGGTTTCCTGCACCAACACGTGCGAAAAATGGTTTTTCAACACTAACACAAGTGCAAAAAGTGTTTTTTCCACACTAATACAAGTGCAAAAGTGGTTTCCTGCACCAATACAAGTGCGAAAAGTGGTTTTTCAACACTAACCCAAGTACGAAAAGTGGTTTTTCAACACTATCACAAGTGCAAAAAGTGTTTTTTCCACACTAATACAAGTGCAAAAGTGGTTTCCTGCACCAACACATGTGCGAAAAATGGTTTTTTCAACACTAACACAAGTGCAAAAAGTGGTTTTTCCACACTAATACAAGTGCAAAAGTGGTTTCCTGCACCAACACAAGTGCGAAAAGTGGTTTTTCAACACTAACACAAGTGCGAAAGTGGTTTTTCAACACTATCACAAGTGCAAAAAGTGTTTTTTCCACACTAACACAAGTTCAAAAGTGGTTTCCTGCACCAACACAAGTGCGAAAAGTGCTTTTTCAACACAAACACAAGTGCGAAAAGTGGTTTTTCAACACTATCACAAGTGCAAAAAGTGTTTTTTCCACACTAACACAAGTTCAAAAGTGGTTTCCTGCACCAACACAAGTGCGAAAAGTGCTTTTTCAACACTAACACAAGTGCGAAAAGTGGTTTTTCAACACTATCACAAGTGCAAAAAGTGTTTTTTCCACACTAACACAAGTTCAAAAGTGGTTTCCTGCACCAACACAAGTGCAAAATGTGCTTTTTCAACACTAACACAAGTGCGAAAAGTGGTTTTTCAACACTATCACAAGTGCAAAAAGTGTTTTTTCCACACTAATACAAGTGCAAAAGTGGTTTCCTGCACCAACACAAGTGAGAAAAGTGGTTTTTCAACACTAACACAAGTGCGGAAAGTGGTTTTTCAACACTAACACAAGTGCGAAAAGTGGTTTTTCAACACTATCACAAGTGCAAAAAGTGTTTTTTCCACACTAACACAAGTTCAAAAGTGGTTTCCTGCACCAACACAAGTGCGAAAAGTGCTTTTTCAACACTAACACAAGTGCGAAAAGTGGTTTTTCAACACTATCACAAGTGCAAAAAGTGTTTTTTCCACACTAATACAAGTGCAAAAGTGGTTTCCTGCACCAACACAAGTGAGAAAAGTGGTTTTTCAACACTAACACAAGTGCGAAAAGTGGTTTTTCAACACTAACACAAGTGCGAAAAGTGGTTTTTCAACACTATCACAAGTGCAAAAAGTGTTTTTTCCACACTAACACAAGTTCAAAAGTGGTTTCCTGCACCAACACAAGTGCGAAAAGTGCTTTTTCAACACTAACACAAGTGCGAAAAGTGGTTTTTCAACACTATCACAAGTGCAAAAAGTGTTTTTTCCACACTAATACAAGTGCAAAAGTGGTTTCCTGCACCAACACAAGTGCGAAAAGTGCTTTTTCAACACTAACACAAGTGTGAAAAGTGGTTTTTCAACACTATCACAAGTGCAAAAAGTGTTTTTTCCACACTAACACAAGTTCAAAAGTGGTTTCCTGCACCAACACAAGTGAGAAAAGTGGTTTTTCAACACTAACACAAGTGCGAAAAGTGGTTTTTCAACACTAACACAAGTGCGAAAAGTGGTTTTTCAACACTATCACAAGTGCAAAAAGTGTTTTTTCCACACTAATATAAGTGCAAAAGTGGTTTCCCGCACCAACACAAGTGCGAAAAGTGCTTTTTCAACACTAACACAAGTGCGAAAAGTGGTTTTTCAACACTATCACAAGTGCAAAAAGTGTTTTTTCCACACTAACACAAGTTCAAAAGTGGTTTCCTGCACCAACACAAGTGCGAAAAGTGCTTTTTCAACACTAACACAAGTGCGAAAAGTGGTTTTTCAACACTAACACAAGTGCGAAAAGTGGTTTTTCAACACTATCACAAGTGCAAAAAGTGTTTTTTCCACACTAACACAAGTTCAAAAGTGGTTTCCTGCACCAACACAAGTGCGAAAAGTGCTTTTTCAACACTAACACAAGTGCGAAAAGTGGTTTTTCAACACTATCACAAGTGCAAAAAGTGTTTTTTCCACACTAATACAAGTGCAAAAGTGGTTTCCTGCACCAACACAAGTGCGAAAAGTGCTTTTTCAACACTATCACAAGTGCAAAAAGTGTTTTTTCCACACTAATACAAGTGCAAAAGTGGTTTCCTGCACCAACACAAGTGCGAAAAGTGGTTTCCTGCACCAACACAAGTGCGAAAAGTGCTTTTTCCACACTAATACAAGTGCAAAAGTGGTTTCCTGCACCAACACAAGTGCGAAAAGTGCTTTTTCAACACTAACACAAGTGTGAAAAGTGGTTTTTCAACACTATCACAAGTGCAAAAAGTGTTTTTTCCACACTAACACAAGTTCAAAAGTGGTTTCCTGCACCAACACAAGTGCGAAAAGTGCTTTTTCAACACTAACACAAGTGCGAAAAGTGGTTTTTCAACACTATCACAAGTGCAAAAAGTGTTTTTTCCACACTAATACAAGTGCAAAAGTGGTTTCCTGCACCAACACAAGTGCGAAAAGTGCTTTTTCAACACTATCACAAGTGCAAAAAGTGTTTTTTCCACACTAATACAAGTGCAAAAGTGGTTTCCTGCACCAACACAAGTGCGAAAAGTGCTTTTTCAACACTATCACAAGTGCAAAAAGTGTTTTTTCCACACTAATACAAGTGCAAAAGTGGTTTCCTGCACCAACACAAGTGCGAAAAGTGGTTTCCTGCACCAACACAAGTGCAAAAAGTGTTTTTTCCACACTAATACAAGTGCAAAAGTGGTTTCCTGCACCAACACAAGTGCGAAAAGTGCTTTTTCAACACTAACACAAGTGTGAAAAGTGGTTTTTCAACACTATCACAAGTGCAAAAAGTGTTTTTTCCACACTAATACAAGTGCAAAAGTGGTTTCCTGCACCAACACAAGTGCGAAAAGTGCTTTTTCAACACTATCACAAGTGCAAAAAGTGTTTTTTCCACACTAATACAAGTGCAAAAGTGGTTTCCTGCACCAACACAAGTGCGAAAAGTGGTTTCCTGCACCAACACAAGTGCGAAAAGTGCTTTTTCCACACTAATACAAGTGCAAAAGTGGTTTCCTGCACCAACACAAGTGCGAAAAGTGCTTTTTCAACACTAACACAAGTGTGAAAAGTGGTTTTTCAACACTATCACAAGTGCAAAAAGTGTTTTTTCCACACTAACACAAGTTCAAAAGTGGTTTCCTGCACCAACACAAGTGCGAAAAGTGCTTTTTCAACACTAACACAAGTGCGAAAAGTGGTTTTTCAACACTATCACAAGTGCAAAAAGTGTTTTTTCCACACTAATACAAGTGCAAAAGTGGTTTCCTGCACCAACACAAGTGCGAAAAGTGCTTTTTCAACACTATCACAAGTGCAAAAAGTGTTTTTTCCACACTAATACAAGTGCAAAAGTGGTTTCCTGCACCAACACAAGTGCGAAAAGTGCTTTTTCAACACTATCACAAGTGCAAAAAGTGTTTTTTCCACACTAATACAAGTGCAAAAGTGGTTTCCTGCACCAACACAAGTGCGAAAAGTGGTTTCCTGCACCAACACAAGTGCAAAAAGTGTTTTTTCCACACTAATACAAGTGCAAAAGTGGTTTCCTGCACCAACACAAGTGCGAAAAGTGCTTTTTCAACACTAACACAAGTGTGAAAAGTGGTTTTTCAACACTATCACAAGTGCAAAAAGTGTTTTTTCCACACTAACACAAGTTCAAAAGTGGTTTCCTGCACCAACACAAGTGCGAAAAGTGCTTTTTCAACACTAACACAAGTGCGAAAAGTGGTTTTTCAACACTATCACAAGTGCAAAAAGTGTTTTTTCCACACTAATACAAGTGCAAAAGTGGTTTCCTGCACCAACACAAGTGAGAAAAGTGGTTTTTCAACACTAACACAAGTGCGAAAAGTGGTTTTTCAACACTAACACAAGTGCGAAAAGTGGTTTTTCAACACTATCACAAGTGCAAAAAGTGTTTTTTCCACACTAACACAAGTTCAAAAGTGGTTTCCTGCACCAACACAAGTGCGAAAAGTGCTTTTTCAACACTAACACAAGTGCGAAAAGTGGGTTTTCAACACTATCACAAGTGCAAAAAGTGTTTTTTCCACACTAATACAAGTGCAAAAGTGGTTTCCTGCACCAACACAAGTGCGAAAAGTGCTTTTTCAACACTAACACAAGTGTGAAAAGTGGTTTTTCAACACTATCACAAGTGCAAAAAGTGTTTTTTCCACACTAACACAAGTTCAAAAGTGGTTTCCTGCACCAACACAAGTGCGAAAAGTGCTTTTTCAACACTAACACAAGTGCGAAAAGTGCTTTTTCAACACTAACACAAGTGCGAAAAGTGGTTTTTCAACACTATCACAAGTGCAAAAAGTGTTTTTTCCACACTAATACAAGTGCAAAAGTGGTTTCCTGCACCAACACGTGCGAAAAATGGTTTTTCAACACTAACACAAGTGCAAAAAGTGTTTTTTCCACACTAATACAAGTGCAAAAGTGGTTTCCTGCACCAATACAAGTGCGAAAAGTGGTTTTTCAACACTAACCCAAGTACGAAAAGTGGTTTTTCAACACTATCACAAGTGCAAAAAGTGTTTTTTCCACACTAATACAAGTGCAAAAGTGGTTTCCTGCACCAACACATGTGCGAAAAATGGTTTTTCAACACTAACACAAGTGCAAAAAGTGGTTTTTCCACACTAATACAAGTGCAAAAGTGGTTTCCTGCACCAACACAAGTGCGAAAAGTGGTTTTTCAACACTAACACAAGTGCGAAAAGTGGTTTTTCAACACTATCACAAGTGCAAAAAGTGTTTTTTCCACACTAACACAAGTTCAAAAGTGGTTTCCTGCACCAACACAAGTGCGAAAAGTGCTTTTTCAACACAAACACAAGTGCGAAAAGTGGTTTTTCAACACTATCACAAGTGCAAAAAGTGTTTTTTCCACACTAACACAAGTTCAAAAGTGGTTTCCTGCACCAACACAAGTGCGAAAAGTGCTTTTTCAACACTAACACAAGTGCGAAAAGTGGTTTTTCAACACTATCACAAGTGCAAAAAGTGTTTTTTCCACACTAACACAAGTTCAAAAGTGGTTTCCTGCACCAACACAAGTGCAAAATGTGCTTTTTCAACACTAACACAAGTGCGAAAAGTGGTTTTTCAACACTATCACAAGTGCAAAAAGTGTTTTTTCCACACTAATACAAGTGCAAAAGTGGTTTCCTGCACCAACACAAGTGAGAAAAGTGGTTTTTCAACACTAACACAAGTGCGGAAAGTGGTTTTTCAACACTAACACAAGTGCGAAAAGTGGTTTTTCAACACTATCACAAGTGCAAAAAGTGTTTTTTCCACACTAACACAAGTTCAAAAGTGGTTTCCTGCACCAACACAAGTGCGAAAAGTGCTTTTTCAACACTAACACAAGTGCGAAAAGTGGTTTTTCAACACTATCACAAGTGCAAAAAGTGTTTTTTCCACACTAATACAAGTGCAAAAGTGGTTTCCTGCACCAACACAAGTGAGAAAAGTGGTTTTTCAACACTAACACAAGTGCGAAAAGTGGTTTTTCAACACTAACACAAGTGCGAAAAGTGGTTTTTCAACACTATCACAAGTGCAAAAAGTGTTTTTTCCACACTAACACAAGTTCAAAAGTGGTTTCCTGCACCAACACAAGTGCGAAAAGTGCTTTTTCAACACTAACACAAGTGCGAAAAGTGGTTTTTCAACACTATCACAAGTGCAAAAAGTGTTTTTTCCACACTAATACAAGTGCAAAAGTGGTTTCCTGCACCAACACAAGTGCGAAAAGTGCTTTTTCAACACTAACACAAGTGTGAAAAGTGGTTTTTCAACACTATCACAAGTGCAAAAAGTGTTTTTTCCACACTAACACAAGTTCAAAAGTGGTTTCCTGCACCAACACAAGTGAGAAAAGTGGTTTTTCAACACTAACACAAGTGCGAAAAGTGGTTTTTCAACACTAACACAAGTGCGAAAAGTGGTTTTTCAACACTATCACAAGTGCAAAAAGTGTTTTTTCCACACTAATATAAGTGCAAAAGTGGTTTCCTGCACCAACACAAGTGCGAAAAGTGCTTTTTCAACACTAACACAAGTGCGAAAAGTGGTTTTTCAACACTATCACAAGTGCAAAAAGTGTTTTTTCCACACTAACACAAGTTCAAAAGTGGTTTCCTGCACCAACACAAGTGCGAAAAGTGCTTTTTCAACACTAACACAAGTGCGAAAAGTGGTTTTTCAACACTAACACAAGTGCGAAAAGTGGTTTTTCAACACTATCACAAGTGCAAAAAGTGTTTTTTCCACACTAACACAAGTTCAAAAGTGGTTTCCTGCACCAACACAAGTGCGAAAAGTGCTTTTTCAACACTAACACAAGTGCGAAAAGTGGTTTTTCAACACTATCACAAGTGCAAAAAGTGTTTTTTCCACACTAATACAAGTGCAAAAGTGGTTTCCTGCACCAACACAAGTGCGAAAAGTGCTTTTTCAACACTATCACAAGTGCAAAAAGTGTTTTTTCCACACTAATACAAGTGCAAAAGTGGTTTCCTGCACCAACACAAGTGCGAAAAGTGGTTTCCTGCACCAACACAAGTGCGAAAAGTGCTTTTTCAACACTAACACAAGTGCGAAAAGTGGTTTTTCAACACTATCACAAGTGCAAAAAGTGTTTTTTCCACACTAATACAAGTGCAAATGTGGTTTCCTGCACCAACACAAGTGCGAAAAGTGCTTTTTCAACACTAACACAAGTGTGAAAAGTGGTTTTTCAACACTATCACAAGTGCAAAAAGTGTTTTTTCCACACTAACACAAGTCCAAAAGTGGTTTCCTGCACCAACACAAGTGCGAAAAGTGCTTTTTCAACACTAACACAAGTGCGAAAAGTGGTTTTTCAACACTATCACAAGTGCAAAAAGTGTTTTTTTTCCACACTAATACAAGTGCAAAAGTGGTTTCCTGCACCAACACAAGTGAGAAAAGTGGTTTTTCAACACTAACACAAGTGCGAAAAGTGGTTTTTCAACACTAACACAAGTGCGAAAAGTGGTTTTTCAACACTATCACAAGTGCAAAAAGTGGTTTTTCCACACTAATACAAGTGCAAAAGTGGTTTCCTGCACCAACACAAGTACGAAATGTGGTTTTTCAACACTAACACAAGTGCGAAAAGTGGTTTTTCAACACTAACACAAGTGCGAAAAGTGGTTTTTCAACACTATCACAAGTGCAAAAAGTGTTTTTTCCACACTAACACAAGTTCAAAAGTGGTTGCCTGCACCAACACAAGTGCGAAAAGTGCTTTTTCAACACTAACACAAGTGCGAAAAGTGGTTTTTCCACACTATCACAAGTGCAAAAAGTCTTTTTTCCACACTAATACAAGTGCAAAAGTGGTTTTCCTGCACCAACACATGTGCGAAAAATGGTTTTTCAACACTAACACAAGTACAAAAAGTGGTTTTTAACACTAACACAAGTGCGAAAAGTGGTTTTTCAACACTAACACTAGTGCAAAAAGTGTTTTTTCCACACTAATACAAGTGCAAAAGTGTTTTTTCCATACCAATACAAGTGCAAAAGTGGTTTCCTGCACCAACACAAGTGCGAAAAGTGGTTTTTCAACACTATCACAAGTGCAAAAAGTGTTTTTTTCCACACTAATACAAGTGCAAAAGTGGTTTCCTGCACCAACACAAGTGCGAAAAGTGGTTTTTCAACACTAACACAAGAGCGAAAAGTGTTTTTTCCACACTAATACAAGTGGAAATGTGGTTTCCTGCACCAACACAAGTGTAAAAAGTGGTTTTTCAACACTAACACAAGTGCGAAAAGTGGTTTTTCAACACTATCACAAGTGCAAAAAGTGTTTTTTCCACACTAATACAAGTGCAAAAGTGGTTTCCTGCACCAACACAAGTGAGAAAAGTGGTTTTTCAACACTAACACAAGGGCGAAAAGTGGTTTTTCAACACTATCACAAGTGCAAAAAGTGTTTTTTCCACACTAACACAAGTTCAAAAGTGGTTTCCTGCACCAACACAAGTGCGAAAAGTGCTTTTTCAACACTAATACAAGTGCGAAAAGTGGTTTTTCAACACTAATACAAGTGCAAAAGTGGTTTCCTGCACCAACACAAGTGAGAAAAGTGGTTTTTCAACACTAACACAAGTGCGAAAAGTGGTTTTTCAACACTAACACAAGTGCGTAAAGTGGTTTTTCAACACTATCACAAGTGCAAAAAGTGTTTTTTCCACACTAACACAAGTTCAAAAGTGGTTTCCTGCACCAACACAAGTGCGAAAAGTGCTTTTTCAACACTAACACAAGTGCGAAAAGTGGTTTTTCAACACTATCACAAGTGCAAAAAGTGTTTTTTCCACACTAATACAAGTGCAAAAGTGGTTTCCTGCACCAACACAAGAGCGAAAAGTGGTTTTTCAACACTAACACAAGTGCGAAAAGTGGTTTTTCAACACTAACACAAGTGCGAAAAGTGGTTTTTCAACACTATCACAAGTGCAAAAAGTGTTTTTTCCACACTAACACAAGTTCAAAAGTGGTTTCCTGCACTAACAGAAGTGCGAAAAGTGCTTTTTCAACACTAACACAAGTGCGAAAAGTGGTTTTTCAACACTATCACAAGTGCAAAAAGTGTTTTTTCCACACTAATACAAGTGCAAAAGTGGTTTCCTGCACCAACACAAGTGCGAAAAGTGCTTTTTCAACACTAACACAAGTGCGAAAAGTGGTTTTTCAACACTATCACAAGTGCAAAAAGTGTTTTTTCCACACTAATACAAGTGCAAAAGTGGTTTCCTGCACCAACACATGTGCGAACTAGAACGGGCACTCGGTAGAGCGCATACCTTCGCCGCAGCTACTGTTCTGTACTTGGCATGGGAGTGTAGGGAACAGAACAACAAAAATACGATTTTGACCTTTTCGTGACCTTGACCTTGACCTTTGACCCGATTGCTCCCAAAATCTAATCAAATGTGTCCCGTATAATAACCAATCATCCCACCAAATTTCATGCAATTCGGTTGAATACTTTTTGAGTTATGCGAATAACATACACACACACACACACAGACATACAAATAAATACACAGCGATCAAAACATAACCTTCCGCTTTTGCGAAGGTAAAAATGGTTTTTCAACACTAACACAAGTGCAAAAAGTGTTTTTTCCACACTAATACAAGTGCAAAAGTGGTTTCCTGCACCAACACAAGTGCGAAAAGTGGTTTTTCAACACTAACACAAGTGCGAAAAGTGGTTTTTCAACACTAACACAAGTGCGAAAAGTGGTTTTTCAACACTATCACAAGTGCAAAAAGTGTTTTTTCCACACTAACACAAGTTCAAAAGTGGTTTCCTGCACCAACACAAGTGCGAAAAGTGCTTTTTCAACACTAACACAAGTGCGAAAAGTGGTTTTTCAACACTATCACAAGTGCAAAAAGTGTTTTTTCCACACTAATACAAGTGCAAAAGTGGTTTCCTGCACCAACACAAGTGCGAAAAGTGCTTTTTCAACACTAACACAAGTGTGAAAAGTGGTTTTTCAACACTATCACAAGTGCAAAAAGTGTTTTTTCCACACTAACACAAGTTCAAAAGTGGTTTCCTGCACCAACACAAGTGAGAAAAGTGGTTTTTCAACACTAACACAAGTGCGAAAAGTGGTTTTTCAACACTAACACAAGTGCGAAAAGTGGTTTTTCAACACTATCACAAGTGCAAAAAGTGTTTTTTCCACACTAATATAAGTGCAAAAGTGGTTTCCTGCACCAACACAAGTGCGAAAAGTGCTTTTTCAACACTAACACAAGTGCGAAAAGTGGTTTTTCAACACTATCACAAGTGCAAAAAGTGTTTTTTCCACACTAACACAAGTTCAAAAGTGGTTTCCTGCACCAACACAAGTGCGAAAAGTGCTTTTTCAACACTAACACAAGTGCGAAAAGTGGTTTTTCAACACTAACACAAGTGCGAAAAGTGGTTTTTCAACACTATCACAAGTGCAAAAAGTGTTTTTTCCACACTAACACAAGTTCAAAAGTGGTTTCCTGCACCAACACAAGTGCGAAAAGTGCTTTTTCAACACTAACACAAGTGCGAAAAGTGGTTTTTCAACACTATCACAAGTGCAAAAAGTGTTTTTTCCACACTAATACAAGTGCAAAAGTGGTTTCCTGCACCAACACAAGTGCGAAAAGTGCTTTTTCAACACTATCACAAGTGCAAAAAGTGTTTTTTCCACACTAATACAAGTGCAAAAGTGGTTTCCTGCACCAACACAAGTGCGAAAAGTGGTTTCCTGCACCAACACAAGTGCGAAAAGTGCTTTTTCAACACTAACACAAGTGCGAAAAGTGGTTTTTCAACACTATCACAAGTGCAAAAAGTGTTTTTTCCACACTAATACAAGTGCAAATGTGGTTTCCTGCACCAACACAAGTGCGAAAAGTGCTTTTTCAACACTAACACAAGTGTGAAAAGTGGTTTTTCAACACTATCACAAGTGCAAAAAGTGTTTTTTCCACACTAACACAAGTCCAAAAGTGGTTTCCTGCACCAACACAAGTGCGAAAAGTGCTTTTTCAACACTAACACAAGTGCGAAAAGTGGTTTTTCAACACTATCACAAGTGCAAAAAGTGTTTTTTTCCACACTAATACAAGTGCAAAAGTGGTTTCCTGCACCAACACAAGTGAGAAAAGTGGTTTTTCAACACTAACACAAGTGCGAAAAGTGGTTTTTCAACACTAACACAAGTGCGAAAAGTGGTTTTTCAACACTATCACAAGTGCAAAAAGTGGTTTTTCCACACTAATACAAGTGCAAAAGTGGTTTCCTGCACCAACACAAGTACGAAATGTGGTTTTTCAACACTAACACAAGTGCGAAAAGTGGTTTTTCAACACTAACACAAGTGCGAAAAGTGGTTTTTCAACACTATCACAAGTGCAAAAAGTGTTTTTTCCACACTAACACAAGTTCAAAAGTGGTTGCCTGCACCAACACAAGTGCGAAAAGTGCTTTTTCAACACTAACACAAGTGCGAAAAGTGGTTTTTCCACACTATCACAAGTGCAAAAAGTCTTTTTTCCACACTAATACAAGTGCAAAAGTGGTTTTCCTGCACCAACACAAGTGCGAAAAGTGGTTTTTCAACACTAACACTAGTGCAAAAAGTGTTTTTTCCACACTAATACAAGTGCAAAAGTGTTTTTTCCATACTAATACAAGTGCAAAAGTGGTTTCCTGCACCAACACAAGTGCGAAAAGTGGTTTTTCAACACTATCACAAGTGCAAAAAGTGTTTTTTTCCACACTAATACAAGTGCAAAAGTGGTTTCCTGCACCAACACAAGTGCGAAAAGTGGTTTTTCAACACTAACACAAGAGCGAAAAGTGTTTTTTCCACACTAATACAAGTGGAAATGTGGTTTCCTGCACCAACACAAGTGTAAAAAGTGGTTTTTCAACACTAACACAAGTGCGAAAAGTGGTTTTTCAACACTATCACAAGTGCAAAAAGTGTTTTTTCCACACTAATACAAGTGCAAAAGTGGTTTCCTGCACCAACACAAGTGAGAAAAGTGGTTTTTCAACACTAACACAAGGGCGAAAAGTGGTTTTTCAACACTATCACAAGTGCAAAAAGTGTTTTTTCCACACTAACACAAGTTCAAAAGTGGTTTCCTGCACCAACACAAGTGCGAAAAGTGCTTTTTCAACACTAATACAAGTGCGAAAAGTGGTTTTTCAACACTAATACAAGTGCAAAAGTGGTTTCCTGCACCAACACAAGTGAGAAAAGTGGTTTTTCAACACTAACACAAGTGCGAAAAGTGGTTTTTCAACACTAACACAAGTGCGAAAAGTGGTTTTTCAACACTATCACAAGTGCAAAAAGTGTTTTTTCCACACTAACACAAGTTCAAAAGTGGTTTCCTGCACCAACACAAGTGCGAAAAGTGCTTTTTCAACACTAACACAAGTGCGAAAAGTGGTTTTTCAACACTATCACAAGTGCAAAAAGTGTTTTTTCCACACTAATACAAGTGCAAAAGTGGTTTCCTGCACCAACACAAGAGCGAAAAGTGGTTTTTCAACACTAACACAAGTGCGAAAAGTGGTTTTTCAACACTAACACAAGTGCGAAAAGTGGTTTTTCAACACTATCACAAGTGCAAAAAGTGTTTTTTCCACACTAACACAAGTTCAAAAGTGGTTTCCTGCACCAACACAAGTGCGAAAAGTGCTTTTTCAACACTAACACAAGTGCGAAAAGTGGTTTTTCAACACTATCACAAGTGCAAAAAGTGTTTTTTCCACACTAATACAAGTGCAAAAGTGGTTTCCTGCACCAACACAAGTGCGAAAAGTGCTTTTTCAACACTAACACAAGTGCGAAAAGTGGTTTTTCAACACTATCACAAGTGCAAAAAGTGTTTTTTCCACACTAATACAAGTGCAAAAGTGGTTTCCTGCACCAACACATGTGCGAACTAGAACGGGCACTCGGTAGAGCGCATACCTTCGCCGCAGCTACTGTTCTGTACTTGGCATGGGAGTGTAGGGAACAGAACAACAAAAATACGATTTTGACCTTTTCGTGACCTTGACCTTGACCTTTGACCCGATTGCTCCCAAAATCTAATCAAATGTGTCCCGTATAATAACCAATCATCCCACCAAATTTCATGCAATTCGGTTGAATACTTTTTGAGTTATGCGAATAACATACACACACACACACACAGACATACAAATAAATACACAGCGATCAAAACATAACCTTCCGCTTTTGCGAAGGTAAAAATGGTTTTTCAACACTAACACAAGTGCAAAAAGTGTTTTTTCCACACTAATACAAGTGCAAAAGTGGTTTCCTGCACCAACACAAGTGCGAAAAGTGGTTTTTCAACACTAACACAAGTGCGAAAAGTGGTTTTTCAACACTAACACAAGTGCGAAAAGTGGTTTTTCAACACTATCACAAGTGCAAAAAGTGTTTTTTCCACACTAACACAAGTTCAAAAGTGGTTTCCTGCACCAACACAAGTGCGAAAAGTGCTTTTTCAACACTAACACAAGTGCGAAAAGTGGTTTTTCAACACTATCACAAGTGCAAAAAGTGTTTTTTCCACACTAATACAAGTGCAAAAGTGGTTTCCTGCACCAACACAAGTGCGAAAAGTGCTTTTTCAACACTAACACAAGTGTGAAAAGTGGTTTTTCAACACTATCACAAGTGCAAAAAGTGTTTTTTCCACACTAACACAAGTTCAAAAGTGGTTTCCTGCACCAACACAAGTGAGAAAAGTGGTTTTTCAACACTAACACAAGTGCGAAAAGTGGTTTTTCAACACTAACACAAGTGCGAAAAGTGGTTTTTCAACACTATCACAAGTGCAAAAAGTGTTTTTTCCACACTAATATAAGTGCAAAAGTGGTTTCCTGCACCAACACAAGTGCGAAAAGTGCTTTTTCAACACTAACACAAGTGCGAAAAGTGGTTTTTCAACACTATCACAAGTGCAAAAAGTGTTTTTTCCACACTAACACAAGTTCAAAAGTGGTTTCCTGCACCAACACAAGTGCGAAAAGTGCTTTTTCAACACTAACACAAGTGCGAAAAGTGGTTTTTCAACACTAACACAAGTGCGAAAAGTGGTTTTTCAACACTATCACAAGTGCAAAAAGTGTTTTTTCCACACTAACACAAGTTCAAAAGTGGTTTCCTGCACCAACACAAGTGCGAAAAGTGCTTTTTCAACACTAACACAAGTGCGAAAAGTGGTTTTTCAACACTATCACAAGTGCAAAAAGTGTTTTTTCCACACTAATACAAGTGCAAAAGTGGTTTCCTGCACCAACACAAGTGCGAAAAGTGCTTTTTCAACACTATCACAAGTGCAAAAAGTGTTTTTTCCACACTAATACAAGTGCAAAAGTGGTTTCCTGCACCAACACAAGTGCGAAAAGTGGTTTCCTGCACCAACACAAGTGCGAAAAGTGCTTTTTCAACACTAACACAAGTGCGAAAAGTGGTTTTTCAACACTATCACAAGTGCAAAAAGTGTTTTTTCCACACTAATACAAGTGCAAATGTGGTTTCCTGCACCAACACAAGTGCGAAAAGTGCTTTTTCAACACTAACACAAGTGTGAAAAGTGGTTTTTCAACACTATCACAAGTGCAAAAAGTGTTTTTTCCACACTAACACAAGTCCAAAAGTGGTTTCCTGCACCAACACAAGTGCGAAAAGTGCTTTTTCAACACTAACACAAGTGCGAAAAGTGGTTTTTCAACACTATCACAAGTGCAAAAAGTGTTTTTTTCCACACTAATACAAGTGCAAAAGTGGTTTCCTGCACCAACACAAGTGAGAAAAGTGGTTTTTCAACACTAACACAAGTGCGAAAAGTGGTTTTTCAACACTAACACAAGTGCGAAAAGTGGTTTTTCAACACTATCACAAGTGCAAAAAGTGGTTTTTCCACACTAATACAAGTGCAAAAGTGGTTTCCTGCACCAACACAAGTACGAAATGTGGTTTTTCAACACTAACACAAGTGCGAAAAGTGGTTTTTCAACACTAACACAAGTGCGAAAAGTGGTTTTTCAACACTATCACAAGTGCAAAAAGTGTTTTTTCCACACTAACACAAGTTCAAAAGTGGTTGCCTGCACCAACACAAGTGCGAAAAGTGCTTTTTCAACACTAACACAAGTGCGAAAAGTGGTTTTTCCACACTATCACAAGTGCAAAAAGTCTTTTTTCCACACTAATACAAGTGCAAAAGTGGTTTTCCTGCACCAACACAAGTGCGAAAAGTGGTTTTTCAACACTAACACTAGTGCAAAAAGTGTTTTTTCCACACTAATACAAGTGCAAAAGTGTTTTTTCCATACTAATACAAGTGCAAAAGTGGTTTCCTGCACCAACACAAGTGCGAAAAGTGGTTTTTCAACACTATCACAAGTGCAAAAAGTGTTTTTTTCCACACTAATACAAGTGCAAAAGTGGTTTCCTGCACCAACACAAGTGCGAAAAGTGGTTTTTCAACACTAACACAAGAGCGAAAAGTGTTTTTTCCACACTAATACAAGTGGAAATGTGGTTTCCTGCACCAACACAAGTGTAAAAAGTGGTTTTTCAACACTAACACAAGTGCGAAAAGTGGTTTTTCAACACTATCACAAGTGCAAAAAGTGTTTTTTCCACACTAATACAAGTGCAAAAGTGGTTTCCTGCACCAACACAAGTGAGAAAAGTGGTTTTTCAACACTAACACAAGGGCGAAAAGTGGTTTTTCAACACTATCACAAGTGCAAAAAGTGTTTTTTCCACACTAACACAAGTTCAAAAGTGGTTTCCTGCACCAACACAAGTGCGAAAAGTGCTTTTTCAACACTAATACAAGTGCGAAAAGTGGTTTTTCAACA
Source organism: Myxine glutinosa (assembly GCF_964187855.1). Taxonomy (NCBI): domain Eukaryota; kingdom Metazoa; phylum Chordata; class Myxini; order Myxiniformes; family Myxinidae; genus Myxine; species Myxine glutinosa. Next base: position 48,642,580 of record NC_136261.1, read on the forward strand.
CTAATACAAGTGCAAAAGTGGTTACCTGCACCAACACAAGTGAGAAAAGTGGTTTTTCAACACTAACACAAGTGCGAAAAGTGGTTTTTCAACACTAACACAAGTGCGAAAAGTGGTTTTTCAACACTATCACAAGTGCAAAAAGTGTTTTTTCCACACTAACACAAGTTCAAAAGTGGTTTCCTGCACCAACACAAGTGCGAAAAGTGCTTTTTCAACACTAACACAAGTGCGAAAAGTGGTTTTTCAACACTATCACAAGTGCAAAAAGTGTTTTTTCCACACTAATACAAGTGCAAAAGTGGTTTCCTGCACCAACACAAGAGCGAAAAGTGGTTTTTCAACACTAACACAAGTGCGAAAAGTGGTTTTTCAACACTAACACAAGTGCGAAAAGTGGTTTTTCAACACTATCACAAGTGCAAAAAGTGTTTTTTCCACACTAACACAAGTTCAAAAGTGGTTTCCTGCACCAACACAAGTGCGAAAAGTGCTTTTTCAACACTAACACAAGTGCGAAAAGTGGTTTTTCAACACTATCACAAGTGCAAAAAGTGTTTTTTCCACACTAATACAAGTGCAAAAGTGGTTTCCTGCACCAACACAAGTGCGAAAAGTGCTTTTTCAACACTAACACAAGTGCGAAAAGTGGTTTTTCAACACTATCACAAGTGCAAAAAGTGTTTTTTCCACACTAATACAAGTGCAAAAGTGGTTTCCTGCACCAACACATGTGCGAACTAGAACGGGCACTCGGTAGAGCGCATACCTTCGCCGCAGCTACTGTTCTGTACTTGGCATGGGAGTGTAGGGAACAGAACAACAAAAATACGATTTTGACCTTTTCGTGACCTTGACCTTGACCTTTGACCCGATTGCTCCCAAAATCTAATCAAATGTGTCCCGTATAATAACCAATCATCCCACCAAATTTCATGCAATTCGGTTGAATACTTTTTGAGTTATGCGAATAACATACACACACACACACACACAGACATACAAATAAATACACAGCGATCAAAACATAACCTTCCGCTTTTGCGAAGGTAAAAATGGTTTTTCAACACTAACACAAGTGCAAAAAGTGTTTTTTCCACACTAATACAAGTGCAAAAGTGGTTTCCTGCACCAACACAAGTGCGAAAAGTGGTTTTTCAACACTAACCCAAGTACGAAAAGTGGTTTTTCAACACTATCACAAGTGCAAAAAGTGTTTTTTCCACACTAATACAAGTGCAAAAGTGGTTTCCTGCACCAACACATGTGCGAAAAATGGTTTTTCAACACTAACACAAGTGCAAAAAGTGGTTTTTCCACACTAATACAAGTGCAAAAGTGGTTTCCTGCACCAACAGAAGTGCGAAAAGTGGTTTTTCAACACTAACACAAGTGCGAAAAGTGGTTTTTCAACACTAACACAAGTGCGAAAAGTGGTTTTTCAACACTATCACAAGTGCAAAAAGTGTTTTTTCCACACTAACACAAGTTCAAAAGTGGTTTCCTGCACCAACACAAGTGCGAAAAGTGCTTTTTCAACACAAACACAAGTGCGAAAAGTGGTTTTTCAACACTATCACAAGTGCAAAAAGTGTTTTTTCCACACTAACACAAGTTCAAAAGTGGTTTCCTGCACCAACACAAGTGCGAAAAGCGCTTTTTCAACACTAACACAAGTGCGAAAAGTGGTTTTTCAACACTATCACAAGTGCAAAAAGTGTTTTTTCCACACTAACACAAGTTCAAAAGTGGTTTCCTGCACCAACACAAGTGCGAAAAGTGCTTTTTCAACACTAACACAAGTGCGAAAAGTGGTTTTTCAACACTATCACAAGTGCAAGAAGTGTTTTTTCCACACTAATACAAGTGCAAAAGTGGTTTCCTGCACCAACACAAGTGAGAAAAGTGGTTTTTCAACACTAACCCAAGTGCGAAAAGTGGTTTTTCAACACTAACACAAGTGCGAAAAGTGGTTTTTCAACACTATCACAAGTGCAAAAAGTGTTTTTTCCACACTAACACAAGTTCAAAAGTGGTTTCCTGCACCAACACAAGTGCGAAAAGTGCTTTTTCAACACTAACACAAGTGCGAAAAGTGGTTTTTCAACACTATCACAAGTGCAAAAAGTGTTTTTTCCACACTAATACAAGTGCAAAAGTGGTTTCCTGCACCAACACAAGTGAGAAAAGTGGTTTTTCAACACTAACACAAGTGCGAAAAGTGGTTTTTCAACACTAACACAAGTGCGAAAAGTGGTTTTTCAACACTATCACAAGTGCAAAAAGTGTTTTTTCCACACTAACACAAGTTCAAAAGTGGTTTCCTGCACCAACACAAGTGCGAAAAGTGCTTTTTCAACACTAACACAAGTGCGAAAAGTGGTTTTTCAACACTATCACAAGTGCAAAAAGTGTTTTTTCCACACTAATACAAGTGCAAAAGTGGTTTCCTGCACCAACACAAGTGCGAAAAGTGCTTTTTCAACACTAACACAAGTGTGAAAAGTGGTTTTTCAACACTATCACAAGTGCAAAAAGTGTTTTTTCCACACTAACACAAGTTCAAAAGTGGTTTCCTGCACCAACACAAGTGCGAAAAGTGCTTTTTCAACACTAACACAAGTGCGAAAAGTGGTTTTTCAACACTATCACAAGTGCAAAAAGTGTTTTTTCCACACTAATACAAGTGCAAAAGTGGTTTCCTGCACCAACACAAGTGAGAAAAGTGGTTTTTCAACACTAACACAAGTGCGAAAAGTGGTTTTTCAACACTAACACAAGTGCGAAAAGTGGTTTTTCAACACTATCACAAGTGCAAAAAGTGTTTTTTCCACACTAACACAAGTTCAAAAGTGGTTTCCTGCACCAACACAAGTGCGAAAAGTGCTTTTTCAACACTAACACAAGTGCGAAAAGTGGTTTTTCAACACTATCACAAGTGCAAAAAGTGTTTTTTCCACACTAATACAAGTGCAAAAGTGGTTTCCTGCACGAACACAAGTGCGAAAAGTGCTTTTTCAACACTAACACAAGTGTGAAAAGTGGTTTTTCAACACTATCACAAGTGCAAAAAGTGTTTTTTCCACACTAACACAAGTTCAAAAGTGGTTTCCTGCACCAACACAAGTGCGAAAAGTGCTTTTTCAACACTAACACAAGTGCGAAAAGTGGTTTTTCAACACTAACACAAGTGCGAAAAGTGGTTTTTCAACACTATCACAAGTGCAAAAAGTGTTTTTTCCACACTAACACAAATCCAAAAGTGGTTTCCTGCACCAACACAAGTGCGAAAAGTGCTTTTTCAACACTAACACAAGTGCGAAAAGTGGTTTTTCAACACTATCACAAGTGCAAAAAGTGTTTTTTCCACACTAACACAAGTTCAAAAGTGGTTTCCTGCACTAACACAAGTGCGAAAAGTGCTTTTTCAACACTAACACAAGTGCGAAAAGTGGTTTTTCAACACTATCACAAGTGCAAAAAGTGTTTTTTCCACACTAATACAAGTGCAAAAGTGGTTTCCTGCACCAACACATGTGCGAAAAATGGTTTTTCAACACTAACGCAAGTGCAAAAAGTGGTTTTTCCACACTAATACAAGTGCAAAAGTGGTTTCCTGCACCAACACAAGTGCGAAAAGTGCTTTTTCAACACTAACACAAGTGCGAAAAGTGGTTTTTCAACACTATCACAAGTGCAAAAAGTGTTTTTTCCACACTAACACAAGTTCAAAAGTGGTTTCCTGCACCAACACAAGTGCGAAAAGTGCTTTTTCAACACTAACACAAGTGCGAAAAGTGGTTTTTCAACACTAACACTAGTGCGAAAAGTGGTTTTTCAACACTATCACAAGTGCAAAAAGTGTTTTTTCCACACTAACACAAGTTCAAAAGTGGTTTCCTGCACCAACACAAGTGCGAAAAGTGCTTTTTCAACACTAACACAAGTGCGAAAAGTGGTTTTTCAACACTATCACAAGTGCAAAAAGTGTTTTTTCCACACTAATACAAGTGCAAAAGTGGTTTCCTGCACCAACACAAGTGCGAAAAGTGCTTTTTCAACACTATCACAAGTGCAAAAAGTGTTTTTTCCACACTAATACAAGTGCAAAAGTGGTTTCCTGCACCAACACAAGTGCGAAAAGTGGTTTCCTGCACCAACACAAGTGCGAAAAGTGCTTTTTCAACACTAACACAAGTGCGAAAAGTGGTTTTTCAACACTATCACAAGTGCAAAAAGTGTTTTTTCCACACTAATACAAGTGCAAATGTGGTTTCCTGCACCAACACAAGTGCGAAAAGTGCTTTTTCAACACTAACACAAGTGTGAAAAGTGGTTTTTCAACACTATCACAAGTGCAAAAAGTGTTTTTTCCACACTAACACAAGTCCAAAAGTGGTTTCCTGCACCAACACAAGTGCGAAAAGTGCTTTTTCAACACTAACACAAGTGCGAAAAGTGGTTTTTCAACACTATCACAAGTGCAAAAAGTGTTTTTTTCCACACTAATACAAGTGCAAAAGTGGTTTCCTGCACCAACACAAGTGAGAAAAGTGGTTTTTCAACACTAACACAAGTGCGAAAAGTGGTTTTTCAACACTAACACAAGTGCGAAAAGTGGTTTTTCAACACTATCACAAGTGCAAAAAGTGGTTTTTCCACACTAATACAAGTGCAAAAGTGGTTTCCTGCACCAACACAAGTACGAAATGTGGTTTTTCAACACTAACACAAGTGCGAAAAGTGGTTTTTCAACACTAACACAAGTGCGAAAAGTGGTTTTTCAACACTATCACAAGTGCAAAAAGTGTTTTTTCCACACTAACACAAGTTCAAAAGTGGTTGCCTGCACCAACACAAGTGCGAAAAGTGCTTTTTCAACACTAACACAAGTGCGAAAAGTGGTTTTTCCACACTATCACAAGTGCAAAAAGTCTTTTTTCCACACTAATACAAGTGCAAAAGTGGTTTTCCTGCACCAACACATGTGCGAAAAATGGTTTTTCAACACTAACACAAGTACAAAAAGTGGTTTTTAACACTAACACAAGTGCGAAAAGTGGTTTTTCAACACTAACACTAGTGCAAAAAGTGTTTTTTCCACACTAATACAAGTGCAAAAGTGTTTTTTCCATACTAATACAAGTGCAAAAGTGGTTTCCTGCACCAACACAAGTGCGAAAAGTGGTTTTTCAACACTATCACAAGTGCAAAAAGTGTTTTTTTCCACACTAATACAAGTGCAAAAGTGGTTTCCTGCACCAACACAAGTGCGAAAAGTGGTTTTTCAACACTAACACAAGAGCGAAAAGTGTTTTTTCCACACTAATACAAGTGGAAATGTGGTTTCCTGCACCAACACAAGTGTAAAAAGTGGTTTTTCAACACTAACACAAGTGCGAAAAGTGGTTTTTCAACACTATCACAAGTGCAAAAAGTGTTTTTTCCACACTAATACAAGTGCAAAAGTGGTTTCCTGCACCAACACAAGTGAGAAAAGTGGTTTTTCAACACTAACACAAGGGCGAAAAGTGGTTTTTCAACACTATCACAAGTGCAAAAAGTGTTTTTTCCACACTAACACAAGTTCAAAAGTGGTTTCCTGCACCAACACAAGTGCGAAAAGTGCTTTTTCAACACTAATACAAGTGCGAAAAGTGGTTTTTCAACACTAATACAAGTGCAAAAGTGGTTTCCTGCACCAACACAAGTGAGAAAAGTGGTTTTTCAACACTAACACAAGTGCGAAAAGTGGTTTTTCAACACTAACACAAGTGCGAAAAGTGGTTTTTCAACACTATCACAAGTGCAAAAAGTGTTTTTTCCACACTAACACAAGTTCAAAAGTGGTTTCCTGCACCAACACAAGTGCGAAAAGTGCTTTTTCAACACTAACACAAGTGCGAAAAGTGGTTTTTCAACACTATCACAAGTGCAAAAAGTGTTTTTTCCACACTAATACAAGTGCAAAAGTGGTTTCCTGCACCAACACAAGAGCGAAAAGTGGTTTTTCAACACTAACACAAGTGCGAAAAGTGGTTTTTCAACACTAACACAAGTGCGAAAAGTGGTTTTTCAACACTATCACAAGTGCAAAAAGTGTTTTTTCCACACTAACACAAGTTCAAAAGTGGTTTCCTGCACCAACACAAGTGCGAAAAGTGCTTTTTCAACACTAACACAAGTGCGAAAAGTGGTTTTTCAACACTATCACAAGTGCAAAAAGTGTTTTTTCCACACTAATACAAGTGCAAAAGTGGTTTCCTGCACCAACACAAGTGCGAAAAGTGCTTTTTCAACACTAACACAAGTGCGAAAAGTGGTTTTTCAACACTATCACAAGTGCAAAAAGTGTTTTTTCCACACTAATACAAGTGCAAAAGTGGTTTCCTGCACCAACACATGTGCGAACTAGAACGGGCACTCGGTAGAGCGCATACCTTCGCCGCAGCTACTGTTCTGTACTTGGCATGGGAGTGTAGGGAACAGAACAACAAAAATACGATTTTGACCTTTTCGTGACCTTGACCTTGACCTTTGACCCGATTGCTCCCAAAATCTAATCAAATGTGTCCCGTATAATAACCAATCATCCCACCAAATTTCATGCAATTCGGTTGAATACTTTTTGAGTTATGCGAATAACATACACACACACACACACAGACATACAAATAAATACACAGCGATCAAAACATAACCTTCCGCTTTTGCGAAGGTAAAAATGGTTTTTCAACACTAACACAAGTGCAAAAAGTGTTTTTTCCACACTAATACAAGTGCAAAAGTGGTTTCCTGCACCAACACAAGTGCGAAAAGTGGTTTTTCAACACTAACCCAAGTACGAAAAGTGGTTTTTCAACACTATCACAAGTGCAAAAAGTGTTTTTTCCACACTAATACAAGTGCAAAAGTGGTTTCCTGCACCAACACATGTGCGAAAAATGGTTTTTCAACACTAACACAAGTGCAAAAAGTGGTTTTTCCACACTAATACAAGTGCAAAAGTGGTTTCCTGCACCAACAGAAGTGCGAAAAGTGGTTTTTCAACACTAACACAAGTGCGAAAAGTGGTTTTTCAACACTAACACAAGTGCGAAAAGTGGTTTTTCAACACTATCACAAGTGCAAAAAGTGTTTTTTCCACACTAACACAAGTTCAAAAGTGGTTTCCTGCACCAACACAAGTGCGAAAAGTGCTTTTTCAACACAAACACAAGTGCGAAAAGTGGTTTTTCAACACTATCACAAGTGCAAAAAGTGTTTTTTCCACACTAACACAAGTTCAAAAGTGGTTTCCTGCACCAACACAAGTGCGAAAACCGCTTTTTCAACACTAACACAAGTGCGAAAAGTGGTTTTTCAACACTATCACAAGTGCAAAAAGTGTTTTTTCCACACTAACACAAGTTCAAAAGTGGTTTCCTGCACCAACACAAGTGCGAAAAGTGCTTTTTCAACACTAACACAAGTGCGAAAAGTGGTTTTTCAACACTATCACAAGTGCAAGAAGTGTTTTTTCCACACTAATACAAGTGCAAAAGTGGTTTCCTGCACCAACACAAGTGAGAAAAGTGGTTTTTCAACACTAACCCAAGTGCGAAAAGTGGTTTTTCAACACTAACACAAGTGCGAAAAGTGGTTTTTCAACACTATCACAAGTGCAAAAAGTGTTTTTTCCACACTAACACAAGTTCAAAAGTGGTTTCCTGCACCAACACAAGTGCGAAAAGTGCTTTTTCAACACTAACACAAGTGCGAAAAGTGGTTTTTCAACACTATCACAAGTGCAAAAAGTGTTTTTTCCACACTAATACAAGTGCAAAAGTGGTTTCCTGCACCAACACAAGTGAGAAAAGTGGTTTTTCAACACTAACACAAGTGCGAAAAGTGGTTTTTCAACACTAACACAAGTGCGAAAAGTGGTTTTTCAACACTATCACAAGTGCAAAAAGTGTTTTTTCCACACTAACACAAGTTCAAAAGTGGTTTCCTGCACCAACACAAGTGCGAAAAGTGCTTTTTCAACACTAACACAAGTGCGAAAAGTGGTTTTTCAACACTATCACAAGTGCAAAAAGTGTTTTTTCCACACTAATACAAGTGCAAAAGTGGTTTCCTGCACCAACACAAGTGCGAAAAGTGCTTTTTCAACACTAACACAAGTGTGAAAAGTGGTTTTTCAACACTATCACAAGTGCAAAAAGTGTTTTTTCCACACTAACACAAGTTCAAAAGTGGTTTCCTGCACCAACACAAGTGCGAAAAGTGCTTTTTCAACACTAACACAAGTGCGAAAAGTGGTTTTTCAACACTATCACAAGTGCAAAAAGTGTTTTTTCCACACTAATACAAGTGCAAAAGTGGTTTCCTGCACCAACACAAGTGAGAAAAGTGGTTTTTCAACACTAACACAAGTGCGAAAAGTGGTTTTTCAACACTAACACAAGTGCGAAAAGTGGTTTTTCAACACTATCACAAGTGCAAAAAGTGTTTTTTCCACACTAACACAAGTTCAAAAGTGGTTTCCTGCACCAACACAAGTGCGAAAAGTGCTTTTTCAACACTAACACAAGTGCGAAAAGTGGTTTTTCAACACTATCACAAGTGCAAAAAGTGTTTTTTCCACACTAATACAAGTGCAAAAGTGGTTTCCTGCACGAACACAAGTGCGAAAAGTGCTTTTTCAACACTAACACAAGTGTGAAAAGTGGTTTTTCAACACTATCACAAGTGCAAAAAGTGTTTTTTCCACACTAACACAAGTTCAAAAGTGGTTTCCTGCACCAACACAAGTGCGAAAAGTGCTTTTTCAACACTAACACAAGTGCGAAAAGTGGTTTTTCAACACTAACACAAGTGCGAAAAGTGGTTTTTCAACACTATCACAAGTGCAAAAAGTGTTTTTTCCACACTAACACAAATCCAAAAGTGGTTTCCTGCACCAACACAAGTGCGAAAAGTGCTTTTTCAACACTAACACAAGTGCGAAAAGTGGTTTTTCAACACTATCACAAGTGCAAAAAGTGTTTTTTCCACACTAACACAAGTTCAAAAGTGGTTTCCTGCACTAACACAAGTGCGAAAAGTGCTTTTTCAACACTAACACAAGTGCGAAAAGTGGTTTTTCAACACTATCACAAGTGCAAAAAGTGTTTTTTCCACACTAATACAAGTGCAAAAGTGGTTTCCTGCACCAACACATGTGCGAAAAATGGTTTTTCAACACTAACGCAAGTGCAAAAAGTGGTTTTTCCACACTAATACAAGTGCAAAAGTGGTTTCCTGCACCAACACAAGTGCGAAAAGTGGTTTTTCAACACTAACACAAGTGCGAAAAGTGGTTTTTCAACACTAACACAAGTGCGAAAAGTGGTTTTTCAACACTATCACAAGTGCAAAAAGTGTTTTTTTCACACTAATATAAGTGCAAAAGTGGTTTCCTGCACCAACACAAGTGCGAAAAGTGCTTTTTCAACACTAACACAAGTGCGAAAAGTGGTTTTTCAACACTATCACAAGTGCAAAAAGTGTTTTTTCCACACTAACACAAGTTCAAAAGTGGTTTCCTGCACCAACACAAGTGCGAAAAGTGCTTTTTCAACACTAACACAAGTGCGAAAAGTGCTTTTTCAACACTAACACAAGTGCGAAAAGTGGTTTTTCAACACTATCACAAGTGCAAAAAGTGTTTTTTCCACACTAATACAAGTGCAAAAGTGGTTTCCTGCACCAACACAAGTGAGAAAAGTGGTTTTTCAACACTAACACAAGTGCGAAAAGTGCTTTTTCAACACTAACACAAGTTCGAAAAGTGGTTTTTCAACACTATCACAAGTGCAAAAAGTGTTTTTCCACACTAACACAAGTTCAAAAGTGGTTTCCTGCACCAACACAAGTGCGAAAAGTGCTTTTTCAACACTAACACAAGTGCGAAAAGTGGTTTTTCAACACTATCACAAGTGCAAAAAGTGTTTTTTCCACACTAATACAAGTGCAAAAGTGGTTTCCTGCACCAACACAAGTGCGAAAAGTGCTTTTTCAACACTAACACAAGTGTGAAAAGTGGTTTTTCAACACTATCACAAGTGCAAAAAGTGTTTTTTCCACACTAATACAAGTGCAAAAGTGGTTTCCTGCACCAACACAAGTGCGAAAAGTGCTTTTTCAACACTAACACAAGTGTGAAAAGTGGTTTTTCAACACTATCACAAGTGCAAAAAGTGTTTTTTCCACACTAACACAAGTTCAAAAGTGGTTTCCTGCACCAACACAAGTGCGAAAAGTGCTTTTTCAACACTAACACAAGTGCGAAAAGTGGTTTTTCAACACTATCACAAGTGCAAAAAGTGTTTTTTCCACACTAATACAAGTGCAAAAGTGGTTTCCTGCACCAACACAAGTGAGAAAAGTGGTTTTTCAACACTAACACAAGTGCGAAAAGTGGTTTTTCAACACTAACATAAGTGCGAAAAGTGGTTTTTCAACACTATCACAAGTGCAAAAAGTGTTTTTTCCACACTAACACAAGTTCAAAAGTGGTTTCCTGCACCAACACAAGTGCGAAAAGTGCTTTTTCAACACTAACACAAGTGCGAAAAGTGGTTTTTCAACACTATCACAAGTGCAAAAAGTGTTTTTTCCACACTAATACAAGTGCAAAAGTGGTTTCCTGCACCAACACAAGTGCGAAAAGTGCTTTTTCAACACTAACACAAGTGTGAAAAGTGGTTTTTCAACACTATCACAAGTGCAAAAAGTGTTTTTTCCACACTAACACAAGTTCAAAAGTGGTTTCCTGCACCAACACAAGTGCGAAAAGTGCTTTTTCAACACTAACACAAGTGCGGAAAGTGGTTTTTCAACACTAACACAAGTGCGAAAAGTGGTTTTTCAACACTATCACAAGTGCAAAAAGTGTTTTTTCCACACTAACACAAATTCAAAAGTGGTTTCCTGCACCAACACAAGTGCGAAAAGTGCTTTTTCAACACTAACACAAGTGCGAAAAGTGGTTTTTCAACACTATCACAAGTGCAAAAAGTGTTTTTTCCACACTAACACAAGTTCAAAAGTGGTTTCCTGCACTAACACAAGTGCGAAAAGTGCTTTTTCAACACTAACACAAGTGCGAAAAGTGGTTTTTCAACACTATCACAAGTGCAAAAAGTGTTTTTTCCACACTAATACAAGTGCAAAAGTGGTTTCCTACACCAACACATGTGCGAAAAATGGTTTTTCAACACTAACGCAAGTGCAAAAAGTGGTTTTTCCACACTAATACAAGTGCAAAAGTGGTTTCCTGCACCAACACAAGTGCGAAAAGTGGTTTTTCAACACTAACACAAGTGCGAAAAGTGGTTTTTCAACACTAACACAAGTGCGAAAAGTGGTTTTTCAACACTATCACAAGTGCAAAAAGTGTTTTTTCCACACTAATATAAGTGCAAAAGTGGTTTCCTGCACCAACACAAGTGCGAAAAGTGCTTTTTCAACACTAACACAAGTGCGAAAAGTGGTTTTTCAACACTATCACAAGTGCAAAAAGTGTTTTTTCCACACGAACACAAGTTCAAAAGTGGTTTCCTGCACCAACACAAGTGCGAAAAGTGCTTTTTCAACACTAACACAAGTGCGAAAAGTGCTTTTTCAACACTAACACAAGTGCGAAAAGTGGTTTTTCAACACTATCACAAGTGCAAAAAGTGTTTTTTCCACACTAATACAAGTGCAAAAGTGGTTTCCTGCACCAACACAAGTGAGAAAAGTGGTTTTTCAACACTAACACAAGTGCGAAAAGTGCTTTTTCAACACTAACACAAGTGCGAAAAGTGGTTTTTCAACACTATCACAAGTGCAAAAAGTGTTTTTCCACACTAACACAAGTTCAAAAGTGGTTTCCTGCACCAACACAAGTGCGAAAAGTGCTTTTTCAACACTAACACAAGTGCGAAAAGTGGTTTTTCAACACTATCACAAGTGCAAAAAGTGTTTTTTCCACACTAATACAAGTGCAAAAGTGGTTTCCTGCACCAACACAAGTGCGAAAAGTGCTTTTTCAACACTAACACAAGTGTGAAAAGTGGTTTTTCAACACTATCACAAGTGCAAAAAGTGTTTTTTCCACACTAACACAAGTTCAAAAGTGGTTTCCTGCACCAACACAAGTGAGAAAAGTGGTTTTTCAACACTAACACAAGTGCGAAAAGTGGTTTTTCAACACTAACACAAGTGCGAAAAGTGGTTTTTCAACACTATCACAAGTGCAAAAAGTGTTTTTTCCACACTAATATAAGTGCAAAAGTGGTTTCCTGCACCAACACAAGTGCGAAAAGTGCTTTTTCAACACTAACACAAGTGCGAAAAGTGGTTTTTCAACACTATCACAAGTGCAAAAAGTGTTTTTTCCACACTAACACAAGTTCAAAAGTGGTTTCCTGCACCAACACAAGTGCGAAAAGTGCTTTTTCAACACTAACACAAGTGCGAAAAGTGGTTTTTCAACACTAACACAAGTGCGAAAAGTGGTTTTTCAACACTATCACAAGTGCAAAAAGTGTTTTTTCCACACTAACACAAGTTCAAAAGTGGTTTCCTGCACCAACACAAGTGCGAAAAGTGCTTTTTCAACACTAACACAAGTGCGAAAAGTGGTTTTTCAACACTATCACAAGTGCAAAAAGTGTTTTTTCCACACTAATACAAGTGCAAAAGTGGTTTCCTGCACCAACACAAGTGCGAAAAGTGCTTTTTCAACACTATCACAAGTGCAAAAAGTGTTTTTTCCACACTAATACAAGTGCAAAAGTGGTTTCCTGCACCAACACAAGTGCGAAAAGTGCTTTTTCAACACTAACACAAGTGTGAAAAGTGGTTTTTCAACACTATCACAAGTGCAAAAAGTGTTTTTTCCACACTAACACAAGTTCAAAAGTGGTTTCCTGCACCAACACAAGTGCGAAAAGTGCTTTTTCAACACTAACACAAGTGCGAAAAGTGGTTTTTCAACACTATCACAAGTGCAAAAAGTGTTTTTTCCACACTAATACAAGTGCAAAAGTGGTTTCCTGCACCAACACAAGTGAGAAAAGTGGTTTTTCAATACTAACACAAGTGCGAAAAGTGGTTTTTCAACACTAACACAAGTGCGAAAAGTGGTTTTTCAACACTATCAAAAGTGCAAAAAGTGTTTTTTCCACACTAACACAAGTTCAAAAGTGGTTTCCTGCACCAACACAAGTGCGAAAAGTGCTTTTTCAACACTAACACAAGTGCGAAAAGTGGTTTTTCAACACTATCACAAGTGCAAAAAGTGTTTTTTCCACACTAATACAAGTGCAAAAGTGGTTTCCTGCACCAACACAAGTGCGAAAAGTGCTTTTTCAACACTAACACAAGTGTGAAAAGTGGTTTTTCAACACTATCACAAGTGCAAAAAGTGTTTTTTCCACACTAACACAAGTCCAAAAGTGGTTTCCTGCACCAACACAAGTGCGAAAAGTGCTTTTTCAACACTAACACAAGTGCGAAAAGTGGTTTTTCAACACTATCACAAGTGCAAAAAGTGTTTTTTTCCACACTAATACAAGTGCAAAAGTGGTTTCCTGCACCAACACAAGTGAGAAAAGTGGTTTTTCAACACTAACACAAGTGCGAAAAGTGGTTTTTCAACACTAACACAAGTGCGAAAAGTGGTTTTTCAACACTATCACAAGTGCAAAAAGTGGTTTTTCCACACTAATACAAGTGCAAAAGTGGTTTCCTGCACCAACACAAGTACGAAAAGTGGTTTTTCAACACTAACACAAGTGCGAAAAGTGGTTTTTCAACACTAACACAAGTGCGAAAAGTGGTTTTTCAACACTATCACAAGTGCAAAAAGTGTTTTTTCCACACTAACACAAGTTCAAAAGTGGTTGCCTGCACCAACACAAGTGCGAAAAGTGCTTTTTCAACACTAACACAAGTGCGAAAAGTGGTTTTTCCACACTATCACAAGTGCAAAAAGTCTTTTTTCCACACTAATACAAGTGCAAAAGTGGTTTTCCTGCACCAACACATGTGCGAAAAATGGTTTTTCAACACTAACACAAGTACAAAAAGTGGTTTTTAACACTAACACAAGTGCGAAAAGTGGTTTTTCAACACTAACACTAGTGCAAAAAGTGTTTTTTCCACACTAATACAAGTGCAAAAGTGTTTTTTCCATACTAATACAAGTGCAAAAGTGGTTTCCTGCACCAACACAAGTGCGAAAAGTGGTTTTTCAACACTATCACAAGTGCAAAAAGTGTTTTTTTCCACACTAATACAAGTGCAAAAGTGGTTTCCTGCACCAACACAAGTGCGAAAAGTGGTTTTTCAACACTAACACAAGAGCGAAAAGTGTTTTTTCCACACTAATACAAGTGGAAATGTGGTTTCCTGCACCAACACAAGTGTAAAAAGTGGTTTTTCAACACTAACACAAGTGCGAAAAGTGGTTTTTCAACACTATCACAAGTGCAAAAAGTGTTTTTTCCACACTAATACAAGTGCAAAAGTGGTTTCCTGCACCAACACAAGTGAGAAAAGTGGTTTTTCAACACTAACACAAGGGCGAAAAGTGGTTTTTCAACACTATCACAAGTGCAAAAAGTGTTTTTTCCACACTAACACAAGTTCAAAAGTGGTTTCCTGCACCAACACAAGTGCGAAAAGTGCTTTTTCAACACTAATACAAGTGCGAAAAGTGGTTTTTCAACACTAATACAAGTGCAAAAGTGGTTTCCTGCACCAACACAAGTGAGAAAAGTGGTTTTTCAACACTAACACAAGTGCGAAAAGTGGTTTTTCAACACTAACACAAGTGCGAAAAGTGGTTTTTCAACACTATCACAAGTGCAAAAAGTGTTTTTTCCACACTAACACAAGTTCAAAAGTGGTTTCCTGCACCAACACAAGTGCGAAAAGTGCTTTTTCAACACTAACACAAGTGTGAAAAGTGGTTTTTCAACACTATCACAAGTGCAAAAAGTGTTTTTTCCACACTAATACAAGTGCAAAAGTGGTTTCCTGCACCAACACAAGAGCGAAAAGTGGTTTTTCAACACTAACACAAGTGCGAAAAGTGGTTTTTCAACACTAACACAAGTGCGAAAAGTGGTTTTTCAACACTATCACAAGTGCAAAAAGTGTTTTTTCCACACTAACACAAATTCAAAAGTGGTTTCCTGCACCAACACAAGTGCGAAAAGTGCTTTTTCAACACTAACACAAGTGCGAAAAGTGGTTTTTCAACACTATCACAAGTGCAAAAAGTGTTTTTTCCACACTAACACAAGTTCAAAAGTGGTTTCCTGCACTAACACAAGTGCGAAAAGTGCTTTTTCAACACTAACACAAGTGCGAAAAGTGGTTTTTCAACACTATCACAAGTGCAAAAAGTGTTTTTTCCACACTAATACAAGTGCAAAAGTGGTTTCCTACACCAACACATGTGCGAAAAATGGTTTTTCAACACTAACGCAAGTGCAAAAAGTGGTTTTTCCACACTAATACAAGTGCAAAAGTGGTTTCCTGCACCAACACAAGTGCGAAAAGTGGTTTTTCAACACTAACATAAGTGCGAAAAGTGGTTTTTCAACACTAACACAAGTGCGAAAAGTGGTTTTTCAACACTATCACAAGTGCAAAAAGTGTTTTTTCCACACTAATATAAGTGCAAAAGTGGTTTCCTGCACCAACACAAGTGCGAAAAGTGCTTTTTCAACACTAACACAAGTGCGAAAAGTGGTTTTTCAACACTATCACAAGTGCAAAAAGTGTTTTTTCCACACTAACACAAGTTCAAAAGTGGTTTCCTGCACCAACACAAGTGCGAAAAGTGCTTTTTCAACACTAACACAAGTGCGAAAAGTGCTTTTTCAACACTAACACAAGTGCGAAAAGTGGTTTTTCAACACTATCACAAGTGCAAAAAGTGTTTTTTCCACACTAATACAAGTGCAAAAGTGGTTTCCTGCACCAACACAAGTGAGAAAAGTGGTTTTTCAACACTAACACAAGTGCGAAAAGTGCTTTTTCAACACTAACACAAGTGCGAAAAGTGGTTTTTCAACACTATCACAAGTGCAAAAAGTGTTTTTCCACACTAACACAAGTTCAAAAGTGGTTTCCTGCACCAACACAAGTGCGAAAAGTGCTTTTTCAACACTAACACAAGTGCGAAAAGTGGTTTTTCAACACTATCACAAGTGCAAAAAGTGTTTTTTCCACACTAATACAAGTGCAAAAGTGGTTTCCTGCACCAACACAAGTGCGAAAAGTGCTTTTTCAACACTAACACAAGTGTGAAAAGTGGTTTTTCAACACTATCACAAGTGCAAAAAGTGTTTTTTCCACACTAACACAAGTTCAAAAGTGGTTTCCTGCACCAACACAAGTGAGAAAAGTGGTTTTTCAACACTAACACAAGTGCGAAAAGTGGTTTTTCAACACTAACACAAGTGCGAAAAGTGGTTTTTCAACACTATCACAAGTGCAAAAAGTGTTTTTTCCACACTAATATAAGTGCAAAAGTGGTTTCCTGCACCAACACAAGTGCGAAAAGTGCTTTTTCAACACTAACACAAGTGCGAAAAGTGGTTTTTCAACACTATCACAAGTGCAAAAAGTGTTTTTTCCACACTAACACAAGTTCAAAAGTGGTTTCCTGCACCAACACAAGTGCGAAAAGTGCTTTTTCAACACTAACACAAGTGCGAAAAGTGGTTTTTCAACACTAACACAAGTGCGAAAAGTGGTTTTTCAACACTATCACAAGTGCAAAAAGTGTTTTTTCCACACTAACACAAGTTCAAAAGTGGTTTCCTGCACCAACACAAGTGCGAAAAGTGCTTTTTCAACACTAACACAAGTGCGAAAAGTGGTTTTTCAACACTATCACAAGTGCAAAAAGTGTTTTTTCCACACTAATACAAGTGCAAAAGTGGTTTCCTGCACCAACACAAGTGCGAAAAGTGCTTTTTCAACACTATCACAAGTGCAAAAAGTGTTTTTTCCACACTAATACAAGTGCAAAAGTGGTTTCCTGCACCAACACAAGTGCGAAAAGTGCTTTTTCAACACTAACACAAGTGTGAAAAGTGGTTTTTCAACACTATCACAAGTGCAAAAAGTGTTTTTTCCACACTAACACAAGTTCAAAAGTGGTTTCCTGCACCAACACAAGTGCGAAAAGTGCTTTTTCAACACTAACACAAGTGCGAAAAGTGGTTTTTCAACACTATCACAAGTGCAAAAAGTGTTTTTTCCACACTAATACAAGTGCAAAAGTGGTTTCCTGCACCAACACAAGTGAGAAAAGTGGTTTTTCAATACTAACACAAGTGCGAAAAGTGGTTTTTCAACACTAACACAAGTGCGAAAAGTGGTTTTTCAACACTATCAAAAGTGCAAAAAGTGTTTTTTCCACACTAACACAAGTTCAAAAGTGGTTTCCTGCACCAACACAAGTGCGAAAAGTGCTTTTTCAACACTAACACAAGTGCGAAAAGTGGTTTTTCAACACTATCACAAGTGCAAAAAGTGTTTTTTCCACACTAATACAAGTGCAAAAGTGGTTTCCTGCACCAACACAAGTGCGAAAAGTGCTTTTTCAACACTAACACAAGTGTGAAAAGTGGTTTTTCAACACTATCACAAGTGCAAAAAGTGTTTTTTCCACACTAACACAAGTCCAAAAGTGGTTTCCTGCACCAACACAAGTGCGAAAAGTGCTTTTTCAACACTAACACAAGTGCGAAAAGTGGTTTTTCAACACTATCACAAGTGCAAAAAGTGTTTTTTTCCACACTAATACAAGTGCAAAAGTGGTTTCCTGCACCAACACAAGTGAGAAAAGTGGTTTTTCAACACTAACACAAGTGCGAAAAGTGGTTTTTCAACACTAACACAAGTGCGAAAAGTGGTTTTTCAACACTATCACAAGTGCAAAAAGTGGTTTTTCCACACTAATACAAGTGCAAAAGTGGTTTCCTGCACCAACACAAGTACGAAAAGTGGTTTTTCAACACTAACACAAGTGCGAAAAGTGGTTTTTCAACACTAACACAAGTGCGAAAAGTGGTTTTTCAACACTATCACAAGTGCAAAAAGTGTTTTTTCCACACTAACACAAGTTCAAAAGTGGTTGCCTGCACCAACACAAGTGCGAAAAGTGCTTTTTCAACACTAACACAAGTGTGAAAAGTGTTTTTTCCACACTAATACAAGTGCAAAAGTGGTTTCCTGCACCAACACAAGTGCGAAAAGTGCTTTTTCAACACTATCACAAGTGCAAAAAGTGTTTTTTCCACACTAATACAAGTGCAAAAGTGGTTTCCTGCACCAACACAAGTGCGAAAAGTGCTTTTTCAACACTAACACAAGTGTGAAAAGTGGTTTTTCAACACTATCACAAGTGCAAAAAGTGTTTTTTCCACACTAACACAAGTTCAAAAGTGGTTTCCTGCACCAACACAAGTGCGAAAAGTGCTTTTTCAACACTAACACAAGTGCGAAAAGTGGTTTTTCAACACTATCACAAGTGCAAAAAGTGTTTTTTCCACACTAATACAAGTGCAAAAGTGGTTTCCTGCACCAACACAAGTGAGAAAAGTGGTTTTTCAATACTAACACAAGTGCGAAAAGTGGTTTTTCAACACTAACACAAGTGCGAAAAGTGGTTTTTCAACACTATCAAAAGTGCAAAAAGTGTTTTTTCCACACTAACACAAGTTCAAAAGTGGTTTCCTGCACCAACACAAGTGCGAAAAGTGCTTTTTCAACACTAACACAAGTGCGAAAAGTGGTTTTTCAACACTATCACAAGTGCAAAAAGTGTTTTTTCCACACTAATACAAGTGCAAAAGTGGTTTCCTGCACCAACACAAGTGCGAAAAGTGCTTTTTCAACACTAACACAAGTGTGAAAAGTGGTTTTTCAACACTATCACAAGTGCAAAAAGTGTTTTTTCCACACTAACACAAGTCCAAAAGTGGTTTCCTGCACCAACACAAGTGCGAAAAGTGCTTTTTCAACACTAACACAAGTGCGAAAAGTGGTTTTTCAACACTATCACAAGTGCAAAAAGTGTTTTTTTCCACACTAATACAAGTGCAAAAGTGGTTTCCTGCACCAACACAAGTGAGAAAAGTGGTTTTTCAACACTAACACAAGTGCGAAAAGTGGTTTTTCAACACTAACACAAGTGCGAAAAGTGGTTTTTCAACACTATCACAAGTGCAAAAAGTGGTTTTTCCACACTAATACAAGTGCAAAAGTGGTTTCCTGCACCAACACAAGTACGAAAAGTGGTTTTTCAACACTAACACAAGTGCGAAAAGTGGTTTTTCAACACTAACACAAGTGCGAAAAGTGGTTTTTCAACACTATCACAAGTGCAAAAAGTGTTTTTTCCACACTAACACAAGTTCAAAAGTGGTTGCCTGCACCAACACAAGTGCGAAAAGTGCTTTTTCAACACTAACACAAGTGCGAAAAGTGGTTTTTCCACACTATCACAAGTGCAAAAAGTCTTTTTTCCACACTAATACAAGTGCAAAAGTGGTTTTCCTGCACCAACACATGTGCGAAAAATGGTTTTTCAACACTAACACAAGTACAAAAAGTGGTTTTTAACACTAACACAAGTGCGAAAAGTGGTTTTTCAACACTAACACTAGTGCAAAAAGTGTTTTTTCCACACTAATACAAGTGCAAAAGTGTTTTTTCCATACTAATACAAGTGCAAAAGTGGTTTCCTGCACCAACACAAGTGCGAAAAGTGGTTTTTCAACACTATCACAAGTGCAAAAAGTGTTTTTTTCCACACTAATACAAGTGCAAAAGTGGTTTCCTGCACCAACACAAGTGCGAAAAGTGGTTTTTCAACACTAACACAAGAGCGAAAAGTGTTTTTTCCACACTAATACAAGTGGAAATGTGGTTTCCTGCACCAACACAAGTGTAAAAAGTGGTTTTTCAACACTAACACAAGTGCGAAAAGTGGTTTTTCAACACTATCACAAGTGCAAAAAGTGTTTTTTCCACACTAATACAAGTGCAAAAGTGGTTTCCTGCACCAACACAAGTGAGAAAAGTGGTTTTTCAACACTAACACAAGGGCGAAAAGTGGTTTTTCAACACTATCACAAGTGCAAAAAGTGTTTTTTCCACACTAACACAAGTTCAAAAGTGGTTTCCTGCACCAACACAAGTGCGAAAAGTGCTTTTTCAACACTAATACAAGTGCGAAAAGTGGTTTTTCAACACTAATACAAGTGCAAAAGTGGTTTCCTGCACCAACACAAGTGAGAAAAGTGGTTTTTCAACACTAACACAAGTGCGAAAAGTGGTTTTTCAACACTAACACAAGTGCGAAAAGTGGTTTTTCAACACTATCACAAGTGCAAAAAGTGTTTTTTCCACACTAACACAAGTTCAAAAGTGGTTTCCTGCACCAACACAAGTGCGAAAAGTGCTTTTTCAACACGAACACAAGTGCGAAAAGTGGTTTTTCAACACTATCACAAGTGCAAAAAGTGTTTTTTCCACACTAATACAAGTGCAAAAGTGGTTTCCTGCACCAACACAAGAGCGAAAAGTGGTTTTTCAACACTAACACAAGTGCGAAAAGTGGTTTTTCAACACTAACACAAGTGCGAAAAGTGGTTTTTCAACACTATCACAAGTGCAAAAAGTGTTTTTTCCACACTAACACAAGTTCAAAAGTGGTTTCCTGCACCAACACAAGTGCGAAAAGTGCTTTTTCAACACTAACACAAGTGCGAAAAGTGGTTTTTCAACACTATCACAAGTGCAAAAAGTGTTTTTTCCACACTAATACAAGTGCAAAAGTGGTTTCCTGCACCAACACAAGTGCGAAAAGTGCTTTTTCAACACTAACACAAGTGCGAAAAGTGGTTTTTCAACACTATCACAAGTGCAAAAAGTGTTTTTTCCACACTAATACAAGTGCAAAAGTGGTTTCCTGCACCAACACATGTGCGAACTAGAACGGGCACTCGGTAGAGCGCATACCTTCGCCGCAGCTACTGTTCTGTACTTGGCATGGGAGTGTAGGGAACAGAACAACAAAAATACGATTTTGACCTATTCGTGACCTTGACCTTGACCTTTGACCCGATTGCTCCCAAAATCTAATCAAATGTGTCCCGTATAATAACCAATCATCCCACCAAATTTCATGCAATTCGGTTGAATACTTTTTGAGTTATGCGAATAACATACACACACACACACACAGACATACAAATAAATACACAGCGATCAAAACATAACCTTCCGCTTTTGCGAAGGTAAAAATGGTTTTTCAACACTAACACAAGTGCAAAAAGTGTTTTTTCCACACTAATACAAGTGCAAAAGTGGTTTCCTGCACCAACACAAGTGCGAAAAGTGGTTTTTCAACACTAACCCAAGTACGAAAAGTGGTTTTTCAACACTATCACAAGTGCAAAAAGTGTTTTTTCCACACTAATACAAGTGCAAAAGTGGTTTCCTGCACCAACACATGTGCGAAAAATGGTTTTTCAACACTAACACAAGTGCAAAAAGTGGTTTTTCCACACTAATACAAGTGCAAAAGTGGTTTCCTGCACCAACAGAAGTGCGAAAAGTGGTTTTTCAACACTAACACAAATGCGAAAAGTGGTTTTTCAACACTAACACAAGTGCGAAAAGTGGTTTTTCAACACTATCACAAGTGCAAAAAGTGTTTTTTCCACACTAACACAAGTTCAAAAGTGGTTTCCTGCACCAACACAAGTGCGAAAAGTGCTTTTTCAACACAAACACAAGTGCGAAAAGTGGTTTTTCAACACTATCACAAGTGCAAAAAGTGTTTTTTCCACACTAACACAAGTTCAAAAGTGGTTTCCTGCACCAACACAAGTGCGAAAAGCGCTTTTTCAACACTAACACAAGTGCGAAAAGTGGTTTTTCAACACTATCACAAGTGCAAAAAGTGTTTTTTCCACACTAACACAAGTTCAAAAGTGGTTTCCTGCACCAACACAAGTGCGAAAAGTGCTTTTTCAACACTAACACAAGTGCGAAAAGTGGTTTTTCAACACTATCACAAGTGCAAGAAGTGTTTTTTCCACACTAATACAAGTGCAAAAGTGGTTTCCTGCACCAACACAAGTGAGAAAAGTGGTTTTTCAACACTAACCCAAGTGCGAAAAGTGGTTTTTCAACACTAACACAAGTGCGAAAAGTGGTTTTTCAACACTATCACAAGTGCAAAAAGTGTTTTTTCCACACTAACACAAGTTCAAAAGTGGTTTCCTGCACCAACACAAGTGCGAAAAGTGCTTTTTCAACACTAACACAAGTGCGAAAAGTGGTTTTTCAACACTATCACAAGTGCAAAAAGTGTTTTTTCCACACTAATACAAGTGCAAAAGTGGTTTCCTGCACCAACACAAGTGAGAAAAGTGGTTTTTCAACACTAACACAAGTGCGAAAAGTGGTTTTTCAACACTAACACAAGTGCGAAAAGTGGTTTTTCAACACTATCACAAGTGCAAAAAGTGTTTTTTCCACACTAACACAAGTTCAAAAGTGGTTTCCTGCACCAACACAAGTGCGAAAAGTGCTTTTTCAACACTAACACAAGTGCGAAAAGTGGTTTTTCAACACTATCACAAGTGCAAAAAGTGTTTTTTCCACACTAATACAAGTGCAAAAGTGGTTTCCTGCACCAACACAAGTGCGAAAAGTGCTTTTTCAACACTAACACAAGTGTGAAAAGTGGTTTTTCAACACTATCACAAGTGCAAAAAGTGTTTTTTCCACACTAACACAAGTTCAAAAGTGGTTTCCTGCACCAACACAAGTGCGAAAAGTGCTTTTTCAACACTAACACAAGTGCGAAAAGTGGTTTTTCAACACTATCACAAGTGCAAAAAGTGTTTTTACCACACTAATACAAGTGCAAAAGTGGTTTCCTGCACCAACACAAGTGAGAAAAGTGGTTTTTCAACACTAACACAAGTGCGAAAAGTGGTTTTTCAACACTAACACAAGTGCGAAAAGTGGTTTTTCAACACTATCACAAGTGCAAAAAGTGTTTTTTCCACACTAACACAAGTTCAAAAGTGGTTTCCTGCACCAACACAAGTGCGAAAAGTGCTTTTTCAACACTAACACAAGTGCGAAAAGTGGTTTTTCAACACTATCACAAGTGCAAAAAGTGTTTTTTTCACACTAATACAAGTGCAAAAGTGGTTTCCTGCACGAACACAAGTGCGAAAAGTGCTTTTTCAACACTAACACAAGTGTGAAAAGTGGTTTTTCAACACTATCACAAGTGCAAAAAGTGTTTTTTCCACACTAACACAAGTTCAAAAGTGGTTTCCTGCACCAACACAAGTGCGAAAAGTGCTTTTTCAACACTAACACAAGTGCGAAAAGTGGTTTTTCAACACTAACACAAGTGCGAAAAGTGGTTTTTCAACACTATCACAAGTGCAAAAAGTGTTTTTTCCACACTAACACAAATCCAAAAGTGGTTTCCTGCACCAACACAAGTGCGAAAAGTGCTTTTTCAACACTAACACAAGTGCGAAAAGTGGTTTTTCAACACTATCACAAGTGCAAAAAGTGTTTTTTCCACACTAACACAAGTTCAAAAGTGGTTTCCTGCACTAACACAAGTGCGAAAAGTGCTTTTTCAACACTAACACAAGTGCGAAAAGTGGTTTTTCAACACTATCACAAGTGCAAAAAGTGTTTTTTCCACACTAATACAAGTGCAAAAGTGGTTTCCTGCACCAACACATGTGCGAAAAATGGTTTTTCAACACTAACGCAAGTGCAAAAAGTGGTTTTTCCACACTAATACAAGTGCAAAAGTGGTTTCCTGCACCAACACAAGTGCGAAAAGTGGTTTTTCAACACTAACACAAGTGCGAAAAGTGGTTTTTCAACACTAACACAAGTGCGAAAAGTGGTTTTTCAACACTATCACAAGTGCAAAAAGTGTTTTTTTCACACTAATATAAGTGCAAAAGTGGTTTCCTGCACCAACACAAGTGCGAAAAGTGCTTTTTCAACACTAACACAAGTGCGAAAAGTGGTTTTTCAACACTATCACAAGTGCAAAAAGTGTTTTTTCCACACTAACACAAGTTCAAAAGTGGTTTCCTGCACCAACACAAGTGCGAAAAGTGCTTTTTCAACACTAACACAAGTGCGAAAAGTGCTTTTTCAACACTAACACAAGTGCGAAAAGTGGTTTTTCAACACTATCACAAGTGCAAAAAGTGTTTTTTCCACACTAATACAAGTGCAAAAGTGGTTTCCTGCACCAACACAAGTGAGAAAAGTGGTTTTTCAACACTAACACAAGTGCGAAAAGTGCTTTTTCAACACTAACACAAGTTCGAAAAGTGGTTTTTCAACACTATCACAAGTGCAAAAAGTGTTTTTCCACACTAACACAAGTTCAAAAGTGGTTTCCTGCACCAACACAAGTGCGAAAAGTGCTTTTTCAACACTAACACAAGTGTGAAAAGTGGTTTTTCAACACTATCACAAGTGCAAAAAGTGTTTTTTCCACACTAATACAAGTGCAAACGTGGTTTCCTGCACCAACACAAGTGCGAAAAGTGCTTTTTCAACACTAACACAAGTGTGAAAAGTGGTTTTTCAACACTATCACAAGTGCAAAAAGTGTTTTTTCCACACTAATACAAGTGCAAAAGTGGTTTCCTGCACCAACACAAGTGCGAAAAGTGCTTTTTCAACACTAACACAAGTGTGAAAAGTGGTTTTTCAACACTAATACAAGTGCAAAAGTGGTTTCCTGCACCAACACAAGTGCGAAAAGTGCTTTTTCAACACTAACACAAGTGCGAAAAGTGGTTTTTCAACACTATAACAAGTGCAAAAAGTGTTTTTTCCACACTAATAAGTAGTGTAATAATGTTGCTTCTGGGACACCTCCGTTTAACATGGGAAATCCCTATCTAATGTCATTTACCCCCTTGTCTTTTTCAAAAATCATAAACACCTCTATTTCTCCCACCCTCATCTTTATGAACCTTTTGTCTGTAGTACCTATCCTTAATGTTGTTCATTAGACCACTCAAACACTACAAATATTTGTTTTCTCTTATAGACCTATCATCCTTCTTCTACATATCATCTGGCAGATTAATCTTTGACCCATTCACTTCCATATTAATTCTTTCCCTCCCTCATTGACCCTAAACACCTATATTTCTCTCACCCTTTTCTTTACGAACCTTCTAACCTTTTGACATGCTATCCTTATTCATTAGACCACTTAAACACCTGTGATCCTTCTGACCTTATGGACCTTTTAACCTTTTACTCTTAATATCATCTGGTGAATATAACCCACTCAAACAACGACCCTACAAATATTTGTTTATGCGTGGGAAATAATTTAATTCTCCTACAACTCTCTTCACCATCTAATATATTAACAAAAAATATGTTTGAGTTTGGTTCTTTATTAAGATATTTTAACTGAGCTAAGATAAAATGGTAAACCTCCCTCAATGTTCTTGCTTGAGCGCCTCCAGTGCCACATACCATTTTTAAATTAAAGTATATATTTTCCTGACAACCATCAAAGTTTTCCGTCCACTCAAAAATATTTCCATCTTTTTTACCCAATTCACCGGTATTTAAATTAATTCTCTTATTTGTTTTGTGAACTTTTTTACCAGTTGCCTTTTCAATTATACCTATTTGATATTTTTCACATTCATTATGTTTTCCATTTATATACCAAGGTTGATTACACCTCCACTCTTTAGTCTGGTTGATACTTGGTTCTATCATTTATATAATAGTAAAAAAGGCGGCGGTAGCCCGTTAAAATCCCCAACCCCCCCCCCCCCTTTTTAACTTATCACTTATATATATCTTATCACTTATATATATCTTATCACTTATATATATATCTTATCACTTATATACTTATATAACCATAAGGGAGACTATCAATTCCATTTTCTAAAATAAACCTCTTATCATCAAAAGCCCCCAATGCTTTCTTATTTATCTCTTCTGAATATAATTGATGTTTATAACTTCTTATTCCATTAATCTTTCTAAACTCTTCTTTCTTTGTTGTTAAACAGTTATAATAATCCTTAAAGTTTATTGTTTCTTTAATAACATTTTTCTTTACACCTTTTAACTTCTTATCAGTCTTTTCAACGTTATTCACAATGTATTTATAAGCATAAGCCTTTGACCTCAATCCCACAAATTCACTCATAACATTTCCTCCTAATTCATCCTTGAACTTTCCAATCACCTTTTTATTTTTAGAAGAGAACAACTCACTCTCTGGACTGTAATTACTCGTGTCATAGATATTAATGTCTCTTTTCATGTCTGAATAAACATCGTTGGTATTAATTTTCAAAATAAAACTATCTGTATCCATATAAAGTAGATTAACATCATTTTGATATTTCTTCCTCAAGTTATTATAAAAGTAATCATACATTAATGACTTTGATAAATCAAGAATTGTTGTTCCAATATAAATAGGTTTGTTCATTTCAATACTCTCTTTAATCAAATGGATCGCACAAAAGTTCTCAGTAAAGACCTCAGCTCGAGTAAAACTCGGTCTATTAATTAATTTTGATGCTTGTTCCCAAGATGTTGATAGTCTGATATTTTGTCTTTTCCTCACATTCTCCATAGTCTTACCAAAGACCGCATTATTCATCAATTTATAAAAGTCTTTCTCAAAATCTGTTTTTGACTCTGTTCTTCTTTGTGTATTAAAATCAATGTACCCCTTTAACCAATGACTTTGATTGAACTTTAGAACCCTATGGATCTTCTCTACTCTTAGACCTTTTGATAAATATTGTCGCAAATTTCTTTGGTGTAGAACATAATTTTTCTTGTTATATAATGTAGTAAGTAATTTTTCTGTTGATTCACCTATATCAAACGATCGTTGATAATCACTCAACCATTCTTTCTTTGGACTTGCTTTCTCACAAGCAAATGGGAGATCTTTGTGTAGGTTATGGAGTTCCTCTGGATATTTTAAATCAATTTCAAAATAATAACCAACTTTTTCTTCATCCAATTCTTTTTGTGTAGAGATACATACATCTTGTAAAACGTTTTTGTAGTCTTTTTCCTTTACCCATCTAAGTTTTCCATAAGGAAGAGCCTGAGACATTGCCCAGCCATACAGGTTGTTCGCGTCATAGTACATCAAGTAAGAACTCTCTTTCGTTGGATCATAATTTGGAAGATATTTGTTATTTGCTTTTGCGTATCTACTCGAGCAGACTTGTGAAATTCCACCTCTTTTTGCCTTTTCAATCATCAAAAGCATATCAACATCGGTTATCAAATCCAAATCTTGTTTTGTCATTTTCAACATCGCACTCCAGGCCAATCCAGGTGCTGTGTAGTAGTGAGCAGGATCCAATCCATATCCAGTGCGACAAACAGATCTAAAGGCTTCAAATACATCGGCCAATAAAAGCACATCAGTTTTGAGATACAAATCGTGATACTCGCCAAGATTCTTGATGTTATATTTTTCCCAAACATTTTGTGCGTGTACATAATCTTTATCAGATATATGACTATTATTTAATTTGTTATAGAAATTTTCTTTTGAAGGAAGTTGTGTTTCATTGAATCTCTCAAATGAGTCCATATAGTCATAGGGGTAAATTCCCTTTTGTGTTAGAAAATCTTTATCTAAAAAATACTCTGAAAGACATGGAAACTCTTTTAGATTTTGAACCAAGTTAACCAATGGACTTGCCATGAATTTAAATGTATCAAGAAATCTGATATGAGTAATAGGAGATGTGTGAATTGTTTTTGTGAATGAAATGTATTTCTGATCCGTGTTTGGAATTGCTGAGATACTTCCAGAAGTCTTTGAGAGTTCCTTGATAAATAGATGTGTATCATAATGAGCGTTGTTATGAAGAAAGACAGGAATGAAAGAGGGGAGTTGATAATTAATATTACAACTTTGATGAGCCGGACCTCTATATTTACCAGTGAGATGACAATGGTCTCTAACCTTTAGACCTTTACCAATTTTCTCCTCACAAATATGACAGACATTGTTTTTTATAAATTCCCTTTTTTCTTTACTTGTTAAGGACATTGGTTTATTGGTTTCTCTCATTATCTTGGTTAATCGAACACAGTCTTTTTCTAGTCGTTTCACAAACTCCTCTGGGGTATTTGAGCCTCTATACATCTCTAACTTGTTATATTTATCACCAACGGATGATTTGATATAATAACAAAAACCACAAGGAGTATGTTTTTGATATTTATTTGTGTATGATTCTTTTGGATCTTGAGAAGCAGTATCAATTTTTTCTAAAATACTTTCAAAATCAGCATATATAACAAATGGATGTTTGATCTTTTTATTTTCATCTTTGAATGTGATCTTTGAGCCTTCTTTAGGCATATTGATTACCGTTGATTTATGTTCGCCACAATAATTTGAATGTTTATCTAATCTTTCTTGTGAATTGAAGAAGTTAAGACAACGCAAACAAATATATATTTTATTTGTTCTCTTACAGACTTGTGGTTTTATTAATTTAGCAATATCTTTGATGTATGTATAATGTGAATTTTCGTCTGAATTAAAATATAGAAGATTAATATGAGTTTGTTTACAATTGTCAGAAAGCTTTAAAACCTGAATGTTGTTTGTTTCTGTTAGACCATAAACATTAACTGATAAATTATTCATCTTTTCAAATTTAGGAATATCATTTAAAGTCATCGGAAACTTTAGATCTTTCGTATTTAATGTATTCTCATATTTTTTATAATGAGATACTCTTTCATCATGAAAATGTGGAGGATGTAAGTGTGCTAAAATAGACCAGAGAAAACATTTATTGTCTTTATTTTTGATATTGATAACTGCTTTTCTATTTTTGATAACACTGGGTAAATCAATGTAAGAAGAAGCTTTTAGAGGATCTGATTTAAGAATATGAATGTCTATGTAAATAATTTTTCCTATATTGAATCCACTTCCTACGATTGAATTATCCACATCTTGCTCTTGTTTAATAAGTTCATCATAGACTCCTGATGTTTTAAAATCTTGATATGAAGATATAAAGTGTGGCTCAGTTCTCATGTATGGTGCATCTATAACTCCTTCATCCTTTGTCATTTCTAATTTTACTCCCATATAAAATTTAAGTGGTTTCATTTCCTTTAGTGTTTTTTCAATCAACGTTTGAACAGCAGGTTTAACTATTTCTACAGCATCAACTATAGACTCTGGTTCAGGAGGTTTGAAGTTAAAGACTCTTATTTTAATATGTCCTTTGAATGCTCCATCAGAGTTTTTAGTTGTGATAAAATTTGATAAATGTAGATTTGTTTTAAGATGTATTTTGAAGCCTTTCTTGAGGATATTTTTATTACATGTAGAACAGTGTTTTGTTTCAGGTGGAAGAGGGGAAAGTTTGTTTAAAATGTTGTATGTATGTTTTGCGGTGAGAATATGTTGTTTATAATATTTTACTTCCTTCTCGCAAGTATCACAATAAACCATATTTATAGCGTGAGAAAACGTGGTGTTTTATATATATCACTGTGCTTAAAATAAAACACTTTTGAGCTTTACAGCTCCGTTTTATATATATCGCTGTGCTTAAACTAAAACACTTTTTCACTCAGAATCATCTAAGTCATAACTATCACATGAATACTCAGAATCATACTCAGAGTCATCAATAAAGCTACTCTCATAACTATCATTTGAGCACAAACTATTAGTATCATAACTATCATCTGTGTTCAATGAAATACTATCATCACCATCGTCCAAGTTCAATGAAATACTATCATCACTATCGTCTGAGTTCAATGAAATAGTAAAATCTTCACTGCTGTATTGACTCATATTTAATTAGCAAGAAAAATATTCCCATCAATATCTATATACTTTCTTTCATTAACAGATTCAATCTCTACAATTTTTATATCAAAAGTTATCTTTAAATAATCTCTAACTATCATAGAACGAAATGACATTTCACCAGAAATATTAACATCATTCATTTTACTTAGATCTACACCCTTTGGATTATTAAAGAAAATACAAATGTCTCCTCTAGAATTATTAATGGTCTTATCATTCTTTTTCAAAGTATCGTGGTCAATCACTTTTTCAAGCTTTGAATAAATTGCCAGGAGTAGAGGAGAAACTTTTGTTAGATTTACTTTAATGGATGTCTTTCCAGGTATAGTTAGAGCTCTTCCTTTAAATGAAATAGAGGGGCTCATGTTATTTTCCATAACTGGTTTTACCCAAAAATTTCCATATTTATCTTTGTTCAATTTAACATCTTTGACATATTTTTCTATATCTTCCACCGAAGTAGAGATTGATTGAAATTTGTCTTTTGTGCTTTGAAACATTGTATTTATTAATGAATAAACTTGCGTTTAGTTTAAGTAAAAATTTACCACATAAATATGATAAGTTCTGAAGGATATTTAGAATTTCCAGACTCTCCATATGATAAATTAGAGAATTGTCCGGCTTGTGATAGAGTGGGGCTTAATGATGAGGATTCATATAAACAATGTATTTTCTGTGATTTAATTTTAATTAATGATAATAAGAAATATAAAAAAATATATAACTCTTTTAAATTAGAACCAAAAATGAATTACTTTACAAGATTAATAAGAGAGATGAATGTTAAGTATTGTGATGATAATACACCATTTCTTTCAAGGGAAGAGACTAATTGTATTGAGGAAATGTATAAGGGTTTAATGATATTTATTATTCAAAATAATTTTAATGGAAATGTTAATACAAGATACTATATAAATAAAATAATGGATTATTTTGAAATTAAACCCGAACTCAGGATAAAATATAGAGTTTCTCAAATAGCTCAAAAAAAGTTGGATAACTTGTTTTCCAAATATATAAATGAATGATTTTTTACCCGTTTGGGAAAATAAGATAAAATTTAATAACCATAAAAACATTCCAAATTCATTGAGATGTCTAATAGTTGGTTCAAGCGGATGTGGAAAAACCTGTTTACTTTTAAAGATGCTCCTTGGTTCTAATTTTTTAGATTATGATAATTTAATAATTTTTACAAAGTCAAGTTTTCAACCCGAGTATCAACTACTCTCACAGGGTTTTAATGCGGGTCTTAAAAAGGAAGACATTATCGGTTTATTTAAACTTCAAAACAAACTAAATGATTATAATATTGATGATATAATACAATTATTTTGTGATACACAGAAATCAAAATCGAAACCCATAACTTGTATTCTCAGTGATAATACGGATGATATACCTTCACCTCAAGATTTAGATAAATCAAAAAAGAACCTTGTCATCTTTGATGATTGTGTTAATGAGAGAAACCAAACAGTAATGGATAGCTACTATACAAGAGGGAGACATTCTTCTTGTAATTGTATATATCTTAGTCAATCATATTTTCAACTCCCTCGACGCTCAATAAGAAACAATGCCAATACTTTTATTTTATTTAAGTTAAATTCAATAGATGTAAATAATTTTTGGAGAGATAATTGCTCTACGTTATGTAGTAAAAAAGAATTTGAAAATTATATGAAACACACGATTGGAAAATATAAATATATTGTTGTGAAACAAGATGAGATACTAAATGATATTTTTCAATAAATAAATACAGAAAATGAATACTGAAGAAAGAGAAAGAAAGTTTAAGGAACATCAACAATTAGTTTCAAAAGTTGTTAAACAACAGGAAGAGATAAAGAAGAAACGGAGACAGAAACTAACTGGTGAAGAAGCCTTTGAAAGAAAACAAGAGAAATTCTTTAAACCACTTTTGAAAACTCAACACCCTACAGTTCCCACGGTAGAATTTACTCCGAAAAAACTTCAAATGCTCAAAGATTTTAGTCAGATAACAAAACAAGAACTTGGTGAATTAGAATATGA
Source organism: Myxine glutinosa (assembly GCF_964187855.1). Taxonomy (NCBI): domain Eukaryota; kingdom Metazoa; phylum Chordata; class Myxini; order Myxiniformes; family Myxinidae; genus Myxine; species Myxine glutinosa. Next base: position 48,674,609 of record NC_136261.1, read on the forward strand.
TGACGAGGGATTATTTCGGAAACTTGAGGAGGTAAATCAACCCCCTAATTATGTTGTGGAAGCTCTTCAAAACAATGAATATTCGGCGGGTTCAAAAACCAGAGCAGGTCTCATTCCAACAGAAGAACCAGCAGTGTTTCATCTTGTGGAAGAAAAGGTATTGATATTTAATGATGAATTGATGTTCTTGAGTTCTACTCAACCAAATGTTAAATTAACTCCAAGATTAATGTTTCTTCTAACAAACCCCGGATTCAGCGGTTCAAAATATTTTGAGGAACCACTTGATATGGAAAGAGAGGAAGATAGGGTATATATTGAGTTGCTAAATGCACTTGATTATGGAGTTTCTGTTGCTGGTAAAAGTAAGAAGAATGAGAAGGAGAAACATATTATTGATGCTTTAAGTAAGCTTGGTTCGGGTGTTAGTTTTCTTCCAAATGACCCATCACAATTAGTTAATAGGCTATTATTGTTGTTAGGTAGTAAGAAGGCTGGAAACAACAATTGTTTTAATGAATCCTCAGCCATTTTAGATCAGTTGATGAACATGAAAATAATTAATAAATGTCAATACAAAGATATTTTATTAGATATTAAATAAGATGAGAAGCACAATTCTTAGTTTTAATTTCACAACGAGCGATTACACAGCTTCATTCCCTTACCCACTACAACTTGACCCCCTTACCTCATATGAGGCATCTTTGTTGTCAATGGAAACTTACAATACCCTTTTTAATATCACAGAGAAAAACAACAAGTTTAGTTATAATCCAGGAAGTGGATATAAAACTATAACCGTTTCACCTGGAGCTTACGAGATTTCTCAAATATCTTCAGAAGTCTCTCGCCTTATGAAAGAAAAAGGTGATGAACCAAAAAATATTGTAATAGATATTCAAAAACACACTTCAAAATCAACTATTAAACTTAAAAATAATTATAAAGTTGATTTCACGATTGAAAATTCGTTCAGAGAGCTATTGGGGTTCTCTTCTAAAAAGATTGAAACTAACGGGACGTCTTACAGTGATAATGTCATTCAAATATCCTCCGGTATAAATTCAGTATTAATTCATTGTGATTTGATTGATGGTGCTTATAACGATGGAATAAGAACAAATACAATATTTTCATTCAGCGCATACTCAACCCCGATTGGTTATAAATTTAATATGGAACCAAAAAATCTTGTCTATTTACCTGTGTCAGGAAAAACCATATACAGAGTAAATTTTAGGATAACCGACCAAGATAATCGTATGATATCCTTTAATGATGAAATTATATCCATCAGAATTCACCTACGTGAAGTTTTTCAATAAATAAATAATGGTTATTGTGAGAAAACACGAGTTGGGAAAATATAAAATAATTACAGGGGATGGGATGTTCCTTTCACCATACTATAAGGGTGAAGGTATGTTTCTTGGGAGAGGATACTATAAACCAAAGCGACAACGGGGTGTGGGACATCAATTTAGAAATAAAGGAGATGGGATAATTGATACTCTAATGGGTATTGGTTCAACCATCCTTAAACATAAAGACCTAATTGGTTCAACTGCTTCTGCCGTGGGCTCCGTTGCGGGTGCTATAAAGAGTATAAAAGATGCTCAAAAGGAGTCTCATAAATTACAAGCAATCAAAGAAATTAAAAAAGGTAAAACTCAACTATCTTCACAAGAACGACAAAAAATCATTAAAATACTTGGGTCAGGGTTTCAACGATTTTAATGCTATATAAATACAAGTATGGAAGCGATTGATAGTATCTATGATTTGGATGATACGATTATCATTTCAAACTCTACTAAAAAGGAAGACTATTTTAAGGTAAATGCTATAACAGGAACAGACTGGAATTCAAACGGAACAAAAAGTTTTGAAATAAATAATCAACAAACTTACTTGAATATAGCTGATAGTTTCTTGCTGTGTAAATTTAAATTCACTAAGGCTGCGAATAATACTAATGCTACACTCGTAAATGATTTCTTCTGGAAAATGTTTGATAGTGTCCGCCTGTATATTGGAACACAAGAGGTTGAAGCGGTTGATTATGTCTCTGCTACATCTGAAATGATGAAATTTACACTATATTCGTTTAGTGATAGAATGGGTAAGGGAGCTGTTGAAGGTTTTATTCCTGATATGTCAACGGGTACAAACGCAGACCCTGGTTATAGTCAAAGGAAGTCAATGTATAATGATGAAACAAAAGCAGTGAATAGTTTTACCGTAGCAGTACCTCTTAAAGGTATATTTGGATTTTGCGATTATGATAAAGTTTTGTATGGGCTTAAAATTAGATTTCAACTACAAAGGAATGATAATGTAAATAGGTTGCTTTTTGGGGATGAAAATGCTTTTGGAGAAAATAATAAATTTGTTATTAATGATTTGTGTTGGTATATCAGTGAATATACTCCTAATCTTAAAACGGAAGAGATGTTAAATAGAAGACTTAACTCAAAGAAACCGCTAAATGTATCATACCTTAAAAGAAGATGTCAACACGTTAAACTGGAACACACTACCTACACTTGGAATTTAGGTGTTCTTCAAGGAAAGCCACGATACCTCTGGCTCATTTTTAAAAAACCAGATGGAGAGGACGGTACTAATAAGAATAATGCCCTGAGTGATAATGCAAAGGTGAAACAACTTCGGGTTTCTCTTGATGGCACATTTTATCCGCGAGATAGATTGGAAATTGATTGGGAAAAAAATGATTATGCGGAAGCCTACAAGTCCTACCAAAAGGTGTGTGAAAGTAATGGTAATAATGATCCTATTTTGGATATGGTTGCGTTTCAAAAACTTTATACAATCTACGCAATTGACCTGAGTTCTCAAAAGGAAACTATAAAGTCTAATCGAGTGGATACTTCTCTATACATTGAAAGAGGGGAGAGTGAAGAGGTTAATGCATATTGTTTGCTTTTGGAGGAAACAGAATTACAGATTAATACAGATAATGGTGTTATGATTAATATCACATAGGTTTTTTCTCATAAATAAATGGTTGGGGTATATGTTAATCAAATCAATCTTAATAAATTAACATCTTGTATTCAAAATCAAAAGCCTTGTATTATTAATGTTAATACAATTCAAAGAAAAGGAGCTGTAAGAATTGATGTTTTACTCACACACACACAAGTAAAAACACTAAATGATGTTGGATCACTTAAAATTAAAATGACGAAACCTATGTTAAAGAAATATTCAATAGACGAGTCAAGAGGAGGATTTCTCCCGTTTCTAATTCCTTTATTTGCTGGTTTAAGTGCGGCGGGAGCATTGACTGGTGGTATTTCAGCAGCGGTAAAAACTGCTAACGAAAGGAAGGCACAACTAAAAGCTCAAAAAGAATTGGAAAGACATAACAAGGAGTTGGAGAAACAAATTAGTGGAAGTGGTGTAATTGTAGATTTTGCTCAAAAACTTGAAAGTCTACCTGATAAAGCTAGATTGTTGGTTGGAGATATGCTTTCCTCTATCGCTCAAGCGGGTGTTAAACTAACTAAACGGGGTAATGGATTGTATCTTTCTCATAAATAAATGGATAAATGGTTTAAACAATTTGGAAAGAATACAACGTCAAATATAGAACTAGCTAAGTATTGTAAAACACTAAAAATTGATAATGTGGTTATTTGTATGAGAGATGAATTAACACATATAAATAAGAATACAAAGAATATTATTATGAATTTAGACACACAGAATGGTTCTCATTGGGTTTGTATTCATAATAGTCAGGATAAATATTATTTTGATAGTTATGGTATGCCACCACCTGTTGAAGTAATACAATTCTTACAGAATGGTGTTTATCAAACATTCCAAGTTCAAGAAATTAATTCTAAATGTTGTGGCCAATTATGTTTATATGTATTATTTCAACTCAACAATAATGAAAATTTTTATGATATCATTTTTTATCTAATATAAATGACCTATGTTGGAAAAGATGGTTCTATCTTTGGAAAATCCTCTCAGGATATTGATTTATCAAATTATTATACAAAGGCACAGGCTGAACGACAAAAATATAGTGTAAGTAAAAATATTAATATGAAGAATACTTATAAATTAATCAATTATCCAAACCCTACAGATGCGAATGACTTGATTAGATTCAGTGATTTATCACAATATATATCTTTAAAGAAAACAGCACGTTTTGTGAAACAAGTAAAATTTACAACCACAACACCTGGTTATACTGACCATACACCTTTCCTCATTGAATTTAACTACCTGCTTACAATTAAATTTTATAAAGAAGGACATTTAGTTAATATGCGAATTAATAAATGGGGGTATGATATGCCTGATTTAGGGTATAATTGGTCTTTTTCAATAAACATAGAAGACCTACATGATTTAAATCAGTCTCGTAAAGAAGAATATTATCCACTTGGTGAAGATAAGGATTTATGTGGAAGTACAATTAGTAAACAACAAATACGTGATTTTAAGAAAATAAAAATATATGATAGTATAGCGATGGTTCGCATGACAAAGAAGGAAGGTAATGAGATAAGGATAGAAAGCCGAGGAATACAAACCGATTTGGTAGTGGGAAGATGGGGTGGTATTACCTGTCATAATATTAATCTCACATATATTTCTGATACATAAATGGCAGGAAGAAGACTACAAGAGAATTATAATTTTTGTATTCAAGGATACCTACAAGAAAAGGGTGCTCGGTATTACATACCTTATGATTTGGAGCATATACATGGGAATTTTGTCATAAAAAACTGGCCTTATACTGATATTGTTAAACCCACAAATAGAGACTTGTTTAAAATATTAAATAAAAATGAACTTCTCAAAGTTATGAAATATAAAACTCTTTTAGAAATCGTCAACAAATCTTATTGGTATCCTATTATGAGAAAAATAATTATAGATACAAGAATATCTCAAAATCCAGATGAGTATATGTATAATATTCTTTGGGGTTCAAACTCAAGGGTAGCAAGGGATGAGGAAGGAGTTGAAGAAGAGAAGGAGGAAAGAGAGAAAAAGGAGAAGGAGGAAAGGGAGAGGGAGGAGAAGGAGGAGAGGGAGAAAAAGGAGGAGAAGGAGGAGAGGGAGAAAAAGGAGAAGGAGGAGAGGGAGAAAAAGGAGAAGGAGGAAAGGGAGAAAAAGGAGAAGGAGGAAAGGGAGAAAAGGGAGAAGGAGGAAAGGGAGAAAAGGGAGAAAAAGGAGAAGGAGGAGAGGGAGAAAATGGAGGAGGAGGAGAGGGAGCAAAGAGAGAGGGAGGAAAAATATAAAAAGATGGAAATCACTGAGATTCATAAAAGATTGAGTGTATTAAAGCAAATAAATCAATCTCAACGCACCGAAGAGGAAATTAAAGAATTAACAACTCTTATGAAGATAATGGTTTCAAAAATAAGAACGTCAATGTCTTCAATTTCAGAGATTTAAACGAGAAAGTGGTGAAGAAGAAGAAGAAGAAGAAGGAAAAGATTATGTGATTGATGATGTTGGTGTCATTGACTTTAGTTAGTTTTTATTTGTAAATAAATGGAGGAGAGAGTGAAGGCATTCCTTAGGATTCTTTATGTTTTAAAAATAAAGATTGAAATGTATATGTTGAAAACCAAAAAGGTTTTGATACTCTGTCGGAATTTTTCTGATAAATAAATATGAGTTATTGTCTCAAATGTAAAAAGAAAACTAAATCTAAAAATATCTCTTATGTTAAAGCTAAAAATAATAGAGTTTATCAAAAAGGAATATGTCAAGTATGTGGCTCTAAAAAGTGCCAATTCATCTCTCCTAAAAGAGGAGGAGACATACAAAAGTTTCTGTCAGGAAGTAAATTTACAACAACTGGAATTCCAGGGGAATTACACCTTCCAGGGTATTCTTTCTGTGGTCCAGGAACAAACTTGGATAAAAGATTAGATGAGGCTGACAATCCTAAACCTTGGTCTAAACCTACAAATAGGGTTGACGAAGTGTGTATGAAGCATGATATTGCTTATGGGAAAACCACTACGTTGACTGAAAAACATAAAGCCGACAGCGAAATGTTGTATAATTTGTCTTTGATACAAAATCCAACGTTGAGAGAGAAAGTTGATAGGTTTATTGTGAGAAATTTGATAAATGCTAAATTGAAACTTGGTCTTGGTTATTCCTCAAAAAACTATTAGGCTCTAATGATGCCATCAAGACTGAGGAGCTTTTGGCTGAAGAATTACACAAACCTATAATCACAAAGTTTAAAAGAAGGAAGGTTTATTCTAAATACACTGACCACATATGGTCCGCTGATTTAATTGAATTGAATAATGACAGGGGATACAGGTATGCTTTAACCGTTATTGATTTGAGGAGTAGATTTGCCTGGGTTGTCCCTTTAAAAAATAAAAGGGGTGATACTTTAATGTTAGCCTTTAAGCTAATATTTGATCGGGATAAAAGGAAACCAAAGAAGTTATGGACTGATGAGGGAACAGAGTTCTATAACAAAATATTCATGAAATTTCTTAAGGGGAAGGGTATTAAATTATACAGCACCTTTAATGAAGGAAAGGCAGTTGTTATTGAGCGTTTTAATCGTACTTTAAAAGAGAAATTATATAAAAAATTCACACAACTCGGTTCTCAAAAATGGGTGTATTTAATTCAGGATATTGTAGATAATTACAATAATACAGTTCATTCATCAACACAATCAAAACCATCAGAAACATTTACAAAATTAGAATATGAAAAGGAGATTAATTTGAGAAAGCCCAAGTTTAAAGTTGGTGATATTGTAAGGATATACAAATGGAAAAGCCATTTTGAGAAAGGTTATACACAAAAATGGACTAATGAATTATTTATAATCGTTGATGTAATGGCTACAAACCCTTGGACTTACAAATTAAATGATATAAATCGAGAAGAAATCTTGGGTTCATTTTACTCGCAAGAATTACAAAAAACAAAGCTAATAATTCATTAAACAACATTTCTATTCACCCCACCCATATTAGCTAATTTAATTCGTGGTAATAATAAAAAAAAATTAAATAAATAAAAAATCATAAGCCACGCCCACACCGACCCCGCCCACACAGACCCCGCCCACACAGACCCCGCCCACACAGACCCCGCCCACACAGACCCCGCCCACACAGACCACACCCATCATCCCCCACCCTCCGTGCACCCCCACCCTTGACCCTTCACCCCCCTCATCCCACCCCCACCTTCCCCACACACACAAGGGGAGGGGAGGGGTGGGATGAGGGGGGTGAAGGGTCTTTGGCAGGGGTGCACCTCCCCGTTCCCTCCTTTATTCTCTTTTTGTAATTAAGAATTAAATAATTGTAAACAAAACAAATATATATAAATATTGAAAACATTAAAATCTTTATATTATTAAAACATTTTTCTTGAGGTATACATTCAACTTCTCCCCAGCATAAGTCATCAATTTCTTCCCAGCACAAGTCAAAGGTTGGTTCAGCAGATGTCTTCAGGTTTTGAATCTCTTTCTATTAAAGACAAGAGGGGAGAGATATTTATTTCATATTTATGTTCCATGTCAAAGCGTCTTGAAAAGCGCTATACAAAATAAATGTATTATTATTATTATTATTAATATAGGGTCGGATGCCCTTCCTGACACCAACCCTGAATCACCTCTTACGATGCGCAGGGATATGGTGTACCTATTATAAACGGTGAACCACACACACGTACACACATGCTTACCTCGAAAAAATCCAGCTTAGCGTCCAGATCGTCGAGATGAAAATTAAGGATATCACAGGATGACAGGAAATAACCATTCCTATGGAGTCCAAAATCGTCCCACTCCAAGCTTTGGTCTTCGAGGCTGCAAACAAAATAAGGAGAAATTACTATGCTGAAGTAAGCTTGACAAAACATCACACACACGCACACACACACACATACACACACACACACATACACACATACACACACACACACATGCATAGATACATACACACAAGAACACACACATACACACACACACACATACACACACACACACACACACACAATCTCATTTTTTCATTTCTGTTCCTCACAATTCGATCTCTCTATTTTAATCACAGACACACATGCACACACATACACATATACACACACACATGCACACACACATGCACACACCTCTCGTTTTTTATTTTCTATCATACCTTTCACGTGAATTTTCTAAGAACGGTGAAACATTGAATTCATTCTGAGCCCACCATCTCGGAGGTAGGTTATTCAAACCCGTATTCAGTTCGTTGTGGAACTCTTGAGAAACAACTTGAAATTCTGCCAGGATATTTACAATATTTGAATTGCTGCAATGAATAGGAAAAATAAATTATTAGTTGTATAATTAATCACATACAAAGCTCTCATTAACAGTGTTTAATACCAAATGAACTTACCAATGTCCTGGCGAGTATTCTTCATCAGAGGAAAGACTGGAATAAGACAAGCTCATCTTCGTTCACAATGTTTAAATGTCCCATTCGGAGACCTCTCTTTTTATAATGAACAAAATGTATTTCGGGGAACTGAAGTGCTTGTCAGCTTTTGGAAACTGAGGGCGTGTGTTTGTGAAAAACAGGAAACAAGACAAAGAGAATTCCTTGGAAGTTATCCAAGTGAAACAACGTCATTTCTCAACAGTGAGCTATTAATTAGAAAAGGTTCGAGTGGTATATAAATGGAAAACAAAATGAATGTAAAAAATATCAAATAAGTATAATTGAAAAGGCAACTGGTAAAAAAGTTCACAAAACAAATAAGAGAATTAATTTAAATACCGGTGAGTTGGATGAGACGGTGAGGAGAGTTGTAGGAGAATTAAATTATTTCCCACGCATAAACAAATATTTGTAGGGTCGTTGTTTGAGTGGGTTATATTCACCAGATGATATTAAGAGTAAAAGGTTAAAAGGTCCATAAGGTCAGAAGGATCACAGGTGTTTAAGTGGTCTAATGAATAAGGATAGCATGTCAAAAGGTTAGAAGGTTCGTAAAGAAAAGGGTGAGAGAAATATAGGTGTTTAGGGTCAATGAGGGAGGGAAAGAATTAATATGGAAGTGAATGGGTCAAAGATTAATCTGCCAGATGATATGTAGAAGAAGGATGATAGGTCTATAAGAGAAAACAAATATTTGTAGTGTTTGAGTGGTCTAATGAACAACATTAAGGATAGGTACTACAGACAAAAGGTTCATAAAGATGAGGGTGGGAGAAATAGAGGTGTTTATGATTTTTGAAAAAGACAAGGGGGTAAATGACATTAGATAGGGATTTCCCATGTTAAACGGAGGTGTCCCAGAAGCAACATTATTACACTACTCTAATACAAGTGCAAAAGTGGTTTCCTGCAACAACACAAGTGAGAAAAGTGGTTTTTCAACACTAACACAAGTGCGAAAAGTGGTTTTTCAACACTAACACAAGTGCGAAAAGTGGTTTTTCAACACTATCACAAGTGCAAAAAGTGTTTTTTCCACACTAACACAAGTTCAAAAGTGGTTTCCTGCACCAACACAAGTGCGAAAAGTGCTTTTTCAACACTAACACAAGTGCGAAAAGTGGTTTTTCAACACTATCACAAGTGCAAAAAGTGTTTTTTCCACACTAATACAAGTGCAAAAGTGGTTTCCTGCACCAACACAAGTGCGAAAAGTGCTTTTTCAACACTAACACAAGTGTGAAAAGTGGTTTTTCAACACTATCACAAGTGCAAAAAGTGTTTTTTCCACACTAACACAAGTTCAAAAGTGGTTTCCTGCACCAACACAAGTGCGAAAAGTGCTTTTTCAACACTAACACAAGTGCGGAAAGTGGTTTTTCAACACTAACACAAGTGCGAAAAGTGGTTTTTCAACACTATCACAAGTGCAAAAAGTGTTTTTTCCACACTAACACAAATTCAAAAGTGGTTTCCTGCACCAACACAAGTGCGAAAAGTGCTTTTTCAACACTAACACAAGTGCGAAAAGTGGTTTTTCAACACTATCACAAGTGCAAAAAGTGTTTTTTCCACACTAACACAAGTTCAAAAGTGGTTTCCTGCACTAACACAAGTGCGAAAAGTGCTTTTTCAACACTAACACAAGTGCGAAAAGTGGTTTTTCAACACTATCACAAGTGCAAAAAGTGTTTTTTCCACACTAATACAAGTGCAAAAGTGGTTTCCTACACCAACACATGTGCGAAAAATGGTTTTTCAACACTAACGCAAGTGCAAAAAGTGGTTTTTCCACACTAATACAAGTGCAAAAGTGGTTTCCTGCACCAACACAAGTGCGAAAAGTGGTTTTTCAACACTAACACAAGTGCGAAAAGTGGTTTTTCAACACTAACACAAGTGCGAAAAGTGGTTTTTCAACACTATCACAAGTGCAAAAAGTGTTTTTTCCACACTAATATAAGTGCAAAAGTGGTTTCCTGCACCAACACAAGTGCGAAAAGTGCTTTTTCAACACTAACACAAGTGCGAAAAGTGGTTTTTCAACACTATCACAAGTGCAAAAAGTGTTTTTTCCACACTAACACAAGTTCAAAAGTGGTTTCCTGCACCAACACAAGTGCGAAAAGTGCTTTTTCAACACTAACACAAGTGCGAAAAGTGCTTTTTCAACACTAACACAAGTGCGAAAAGTGGTTTTTCAACACTATCACAAGTGCAAAAAGTGTTTTTTACACACTAATACAAGTGCAAAAGTGGTTTCCTGCACCAACACAAGTGAGAAAAGTGGTTTTTCAACACCAACACAAGTGCGAAAAGTGCTTTTTCAACACTAACACAAGTGCGAAAAGTGGTTTTTCAACACTATCACAAGTGCAAAAAGTGTTTTTTCCACACTAATACAAGTGCAAAAGTGGTTTCCTGCACCAACACAAGTGCGAAAAGTGCTTTTTCAACACTAACACAAGTGTGAAAAGTGGTTTTTCAACACTATCACAAGTGCAAAAAGTGTTTTTTCCACACTAACACAAGTTCAAAAGTGGTTTCCTGCACCAACACAAGTGCGAAAAGTGCTTTTTCAACACAAACACAAGTGCGAAAAGTGGTTTTTCAACACTATCACAAGTGCAAAAAGTGTTTTTTCCACACTAACACAAGTACAAAAGTGGTTTCCTGCACCAACACAAGTGCGAAAAGCGCTTTTTCAACACTAACACAAGTGCGAAAAGTGGTTTTCAACACTATCACAAGTGCAAAAAGTGTTTTTTCCACACTAACACAAGTTCAAAAGTGGTTTCCTGCACCAACACAAGTGCGAAAAGTGCTTTTTCAACACTAACACAAGTGCAAAAAGTGGTTTTTCAACACTATCACAAGTGCAAAAAGTGTTTTTTCCACACTAATACAAGTGCAAAAGTGGTTTCCTGCACCAACACAAGTGAGAAAAGTGGTTTTTCAACACTAACCCAAGTGCGAAAAGTGGTTTTTCAACACTAACACAAGTGCGAAAAGTGGTTTTTCAACACTATCACAAGTGCAAAAAGTGTTTTTTCCACACTAACACAAGTTCAAAAGTGGTTTCCTGCACCAACACAAGTGCGAAAAGTGCTTTTTCAACACTAACACAAGTGCGAAAAGTGGTTTTTCAACACTATCACAAGTGCAAAAAGTGTTTTTTCCACACTAACACAAGTTCAAAAGTGGTTTCCTGCACCAACACAAGTGCGAAAAGTGCTTTTTCAACACTAACACAAGTGCGAAAAGTGGTTTTTCAACACTATCACAAGTGCAAAAAGTGTTTTTTCCACACTAATACAAGTGCAAAAGTGGTTTCCTGCACCAACACAAGTGAGAAAAGTGGTTTTTCAACACTAACACAAGTGCGAAAAGTGGTTTTTCAACACTAACACAAGTGCGAAAAGTGGTTTTTCAACACTATCACAAGTGCAAAAAGTGTTTTTTCCACACTAACACAAGTTCAAAAGTGGTTTCCTGCACCAACACAAGTGCGAAAAGTGCTTTTTCAACACTAACACAAGTGCGAAAAGTGGTTTTTCAACACTATCACAAGTGCAAAAAGTGTTTTTTCCACACTAATACAAGTGCAAAAGTGGTTTCCTGCACCAACACAAGTGCGAAAAGTGCTTTTTCAACACTAACACAAGTGTGAAAAGTGGTTTTTCAACACTATCACAAGTGCAAAAAGTGTTTTTTCCACACTAACACAAGTTCAAAAGTGGTTTCCTGCACCAACACAAGTGCGAAAAGTGCTTTTTCAACACTAACACAAGTGCGAAAAGTGGTTTTTCAACACTATCACAAGTGCAAAAAGTGTTTTTTCCACACTAATACAAGTGCAAAAGTGGTTTCCTGCACCAACACAAGTGAGAAAAGTGGTTTTTCAACACTAACACAAGTGCGAAAAGTGGTTTTTCAACACTAACACAAGTGCGAAAAGTGGTTTTTCAACACTATCACAAGTGCAAAAAGTGTTTTTTCCACACTAACACAAGTTCAAAAGTGGTTTCCTGCACCAACACAAGTGCGAAAAGTGCTTTTTCAACACTAACACAAGTGCGAAAAGTGGTTTTTCAACACTATCACAAGTGCAAAAAGTGTTTTTTCCACACTAATACAAGTGCAAAAGTGGTTTCCTGCACCAACACAAGTGCGAAAAGTGCTTTTTCAACACTAACACAAGTGTGAAAAGTGGTTTTTCAACACTATCACAAGTGCAAAAAGTGTTTTTTCCACACTAACACAAGTTCAAAAGTGGTTTCCTGCACCAACACAAGTGCGAAAAGTGCTTTTTCAACACTAACACAAGTGCGAAAAGTGGTTTTTCAACACTATCACAAGTGCAAAAAGTGTTTTTTCCACACTAATACAAGTGCAAAAGTGGTTTCCTGCACCAACACAAGTGAGAAAAGTGGTTTTTCAACACTAACACAAGTGCGAAAAGTGGTTTTTCAACACTAACACAAGTGCGAAAAGTGGTTTTTCAACACTATCACAAGTGCAAAAAGTGTTTTTTCCACACTAACACAAGTTCAAAAGTGGTTTCCTGCACCAACACAAGTGCGAAAAGTGCTTTTTCAACACTAACACAAGTGCGAAAAGTGGTTTTTCAACACTATCACAAGTGCAAAAAGTGTTTTTTCCACACTAATACAAGTGCAAAAGTGGTTTCCTGCACCAACACAAGTGCGAAAAGTGCTTTTTCAACACTAACACAAGTGTGAAAAGTGGTTTTTCAACACTATCACAAGTGCAAAAAGTGTTTTTTCCACACTAACACAAGTTCAAAAGTGGTTTCCTGCACCAACACAAGTGCGAAAAGTGCTTTTTCAACACTAACACAAGTGCGAAAAGTGGTTTTTCAACACTAACACAAGTGCGAAAAGTGGTTTTTCAACACTATCACAAGTGCAAAAAGTGTTTTTTCCACACTAACACAAATTCAAAAGTGGTTTCCTGCACCAACACAAGTGCGAAAAGTGCTTTTTCAACACTAACACAAGTGCGAAAAGTGGTTTTTCAACACTATCACAAGTGCAAAAAGTGTTTTTTCCACACTAACACAAGTTCAAAAGTGGTTTCCTGCACTAACACAAGTGCGAAAAGTGCTTTTTCAACACTAACACAAGTGCGAAAAGTGGTTTTTCAACACTATCACAAGTGCAAAAAGTGTTTTTTCCACACTAATACAAGTGCAAAAGTGGTTTCCTACACCAACACATGTGCGAAAAATGGTTTTTCAACACTAACGCAAGTGCAAAAAGTGGTTTTTCCACACTAATACAAGTGCAAAAGTGGTTTCCTGCACCAACACAAGTGCGAAAAGTGGTTTTTCAACACTAACACAAGTGCGAAAAGTGGTTTTTCAACACTAACACAAGTGCGAAAAGTGGTTTTTCAACACTATCACAAGTGCAAAAAGTGTTTTTTCCACACTAATATAAGTGCAAAAGTGGTTTCCTGCACCAACACAAGTGCGAAAAGTGCTTTTTCAACACTAACACAAGTGCGAAAAGTGGTTTTTCAACACTATCACAAGTGCAAAAAGTGTTTTTTCCACACTAACACAAGTTCAAAAGTGGTTTCCTGCACCAACACAAGTGCGAAAAGTGCTTTTTCAACACTAACACAAGTGCGAAAAGTGCTTTTTCAACACTAACACAAGTGCGAAAAGTGGTTTTTCAACACTATCACAAGTGCAAAAAGTGTTTTTTCCACACTAATACAAGTGCAAAAGTGGTTTCCTGCACCAACACAAGTGAGAAAAGTGGTTTTTCAACACTAACACAAGTGCGAAAAGTGCTTTTTCAACACTAACACAAGTGCGAAAAGTGGTTTTTCAACACTATCACAAGTGCAAAAAGTGTTTTTCCACACTAACACAAGTTCAAAAGTGGTTTCCTGCACCAACACAAGTGCGAAAAGTGCTTTTTCAACACTAACACAAGTGCGAAAAGTGGTTTTTCAACACTATCACAAGTGCAAAAAGTGTTTTTTCCACACTAATACAAGTGCAAAAGTGGTTTCCTGCACCAACACAAGTGCGAAAAGTGCTTTTTCAACACTAACACAAGTGTGAAAAGTGGTTTTTCAACACTATCACAAGTGCAAAAAGTGTTTTTTCCACACTAACACAAGTTCAAAAGTGGTTTCCTGCACCAACACAAGTGCGAAAAGTGCTTTTTCAACACTAACACAAGTGCGAAAAGTGGTTTTTCAACACTATCACAAGTGCAAGAAGTGTTTTTTCCACACTAATACAAGTGCAAAAGTGGTTTCCTGCACCAACACAAGTGCGAAAAGTGCTTTTTCAACACTAACACAAGTGCGAAAAGTGGTTTTTCAACACTATCACAAGTGCAAAAAGTGTTTTTTCCACACTAACACAAGTTCAAAAGTGGTTTCCTGCACCAACACAAGTGCGAAAAGTGCTTTTTCAACACTAACACAAGTGCGAAAAGTGCTTTTTCAACACTAACACAAGTGCGAAAAGTGGTTTTTCAACACTATCACAAGTGCAAAAAGTGTTTTTTCCACACTAATACAAGTGCAAAAGTGGTTTCCTGCACCAACACAAGTGAGAAAAGTGGTTTTTCAACACTAACACAAGTGCGAAAAGTGCTTTTTCAACACTAACACAAGTTCGAAAAGTGGTTTTTCAACACTATCACAAGTGCAAAAAGTGTTTTTCCACACTAACACAAGTTCAAAAGTGGTTTCCTGCACCAACACAAGTGCGAAAAGTGCTTTTTTAACACTAACACAAGTGCGAAAAGTGGTTTTTCAACACTATCACAAGTGCAAAAAGTGTTTTTTCCACACTAATACAAGTGCAAAAGTGGTTTCCTGCACCAACACAAGTGCGAAAAGTGCTTTTTCAACACTAACACAAGTGTGAAAAGTGGTTTTTCAACACTATCACAAGTGCAAAAAGTGTTTTTTCCACACTAATACAAGTGCAAAAGTGGTTTCCTGCACCAACACAAGTGCGAAAAGTGCTTTTTCAACACTAACACAAGTGTGAAAAGTGGTTTTTCAACACTATCACAAGTGCAAAAAGTGTTTTTTCCACACTAATACAAGTGCAAAAGTGGTTTCCTGCACCAACACAAGTGAGAAAAGTGGTTTTTCAACACTAACACAAGTGCGGAAAGTGGTTTTTCAACACTAACACAAGTGCGAAAAGTGGTTTTTCAACACTATCACAAGTGCAAAAAGTGTTTTTTCCACACTAACACAAGTTCAAAAGTGGTTTCCTGCACCAACACAAGTGCGAAAAGTGCTTTTTCAACACTAACACAAGTGCGAAAAGTGGTTTTTCAACACTATCACAAGTGCAAAAAGTGTTTTTTCCACACTAATACAAGTGCAAAAGTGGTTTCCTGCACCAACACAAGTGAGAAAAGTGGTTTTTCAACACTAACACAAGTGCGAAAAGTGGTTTTTCAACACTAACACAAGTGCGAAAAGTGGTTTTTCAACACTATCACAAGTGCAAAAAGTGTTTTTTCCACACTAACACAAGTTCAAAAGTGGTTTCCTGCACCAACACAAGTGTGAAAAGTGCTTTTTCAACACTAACACAAGTGCGAAAAGTGGTTTTTCAACACTATCACAAGTGCAAAAAGTGTTTTTTCCACACTAATACAAGTGCAAAAGTGGTTTCCTGCACCAACACAAGTGCGAAAAGTGCTTTTTCAACACTAACACAAGTGTGAAAAGTGGTTTTTCAACACTATCACAAGTGCAAAAAGTGTTTTTTCCACACTAACACAAGTTCAAAAGTGGTTTCCTGCACCAACACAAGTGAGAAAAGTGGTTTTTCAACACTAACACAAGTGCGAAAAGTGGTTTTTCAACACTAACACAAGTGCGAAAAGTGGTTTTTCAACACTATCACAAGTGCAAAAAGTGTTTTTTCCACACTAATATAAGTGCAAAAGTGGTTTCCTGCACCAACACAAGTGCGAAAAGTGCTTTTTCAACACTAACACAAGTGCGAAAAGTGGTTTTTCAACACTATCACAAGTGCAAAAAGTGTTTTTTCCACACTAACACAAGTTCAAAAGTGGTTTCCTGCACCAACACAAGTGCGAAAAGTGCTTTTTCAACACTAACACAAGTGCGAAAAGTGGTTTTTCAACACTAACACAAGTGCGAAAAGTGGTTTTTCAACACTATCACAAGTGCAAAAAGTGTTTTTTCCACACTAACACAAGTTCAAAAGTGGTTTCCTGCACCAACACAAGTGCGAAAAGTGCTTTTTCAACACTAACACAAGTGCGAAAAGTGGTTTTTCAACACTATCACAAGTGCAAAAAGTGTTTTTTCCACACTAATACAAGTGCAAAAGTGGTTTCCTGCACCAACACAAGTGCGAAAAGTGCTTTTTCAACACTATCACAAGTGCAAAAAGTGTTTTTTCCACACTAATACAAGTGCAAAAGTGGTTTCCTGCACCAACACAAGTGCGAAAAGTGCTTTTTCAACACTAACACAAGTGTGAAAAGTGGTTTTTCAACACTATCACAAGTGCAAAAAGTGTTTTTTCCACACTAACACAAGTTCAAAAGTGGTTTCCTGCACCAACACAAGTGCGAAAAGTGCTTTTTCAACACTAACACAAGTGCGAAAAGTGGTTTTTCAACACTATCACAAGTGCAAAAAGTGTTTTTTCCACACTAATACAAGTGCAAAAGTGGTTTCCTGCACCAACACAAGTGAGAAAAGTGGTTTTTCAATACTAACACAAGTGCGAAAAGTGGTTTTTCAACACTAACACAAGTGCGAAAAGTGGTTTTTCAACACTATCAAAAGTGCAAAAAGTGTTTTTTCCACACTAACACAAGTTCAAAAGTGGTTTCCTGCACCAACACAAGTGCGAAAAGTGCTTTTTCAACACTAACACAAGTGCGAAAAGTAGTTTTTCAACACTATCACAAGTGCAAAAAGTGTTTTTTCCACACTAATACAAGTGCAAAAGTGGTTTCCTGCACCAACACAAGTGCGAAAAGTGCTTTTTCAACACTAACACAAGTGTGAAAAGTGGTTTTTCAACACTATCACAAGTGCAAAAAGTGTTTTTTCCACACTAACACAAGTTCAAAAGTGGTTTCCTGCACCAACACAAGTGCGAAAAGTGCTTTTTCAACACTAACACAAGTGCGAAAAGTGGTTTTTCAACACTATCACAAGTGCAAAAAGTGTTTTTTCCACACTAATACAAGTGCAAAAGTGGTTTCCTGCACCAACACAAGTGAGAAAAGTGGTTTTTCAACACTAACACAAGTGCGAAAAGTGGTTTTTCAACACTAACACAAGTGCGAAAAGTGGTTTTTCAACACTATCACAAGTGCAAAAAGTGTTTTTTCCACACTAACACAAGTTCAAAAGTGGTTTCCTGCACCAACACAAGTGCGAAAAGTGCTTTTTCAACACTAACACAAGTGCGAAAAGTGGTTTTTCAACACTATCACAAGTGCAAAAAGTGTTTTTTCCACACTAATACAAGTGCAAAAGTGGTTTCCTGCACGAACACAAGTGCGAAAAGTGCTTTTTCAACACTAACACAAGTGTGAAAAGTGGTTTTTCAACACTATCACAAGTGCAAAAAGTGTTTTTTCCACACTAACACAAGTTCAAAAGTGGTTTCCTGCACCAACACAAGTGCGAAAAGTGCTTTTTCAACACTAACACAAGTGCGAAAAGTGGTTTTTCAACACTAACACAAGTGCGAAAAGTGGTTTTTCAACACTATCACAAGTGCAAAAAGTGTTTTTTCCACACTAACACAAATCCAAAAGTGGTTTCCTGCACCAACACAAGTGCGAAAAGTGCTTTTTCAACACTAACACAAGTGCGAAAAGTGGTTTTTCAACACTATCACAAGTGCAAAAAGTGTTTTTTCCACACTAACACAAGTTCAAAAGTGGTTTCCTGCACTAACACAAGTGCGAAAAGTGCTTTTTCAACACTAACACAAGTGCGAAAAGTGGTTTTTCAACACTATCACAAGTGCAAAAAGTGTTTTTTCCACACTAATACAAGTGCAAAAGTGGTTTCCTGCACCAACACATGTGCGAAAAATGGTTTTTCAACACTAACGCAAGTGCAAAAAGTGGTTTTTCCACACTAATACAAGTGCAAAAGTGGTTTCCTGCACCAACACAAGTGCGAAAAGTGGTTTTTCAACACTAACACAAGTGCGAAAAGTGGTTTTTCAACACTAACACAAGTGCGAAAAGTGGTTTTTCAACACTATCACAAGTGCAAAAAGTGTTTTTTTCACACTAATATAAGTGCAAAAGTGGTTTCCTGCACCAACACAAGTGCGAAAAGTGCTTTTTCAACACTAACACAAGTGCGAAAAGTGGTTTTTCAACACTATCACAAGTGCAAAAAGTGTTTTTTCCACACTAACACAAGTTCAAAAGTGGTTTCCTGCACCAACACAAGTGCGAAAAGTGCTTTTTCAACACTAACACAAGTGCGAAAAGTGCTTTTTCAACACTAACACAAGTGCGAAAAGTGGTTTTTCAACACTATCACAAGTGCAAAAAGTGTTTTTTCCACACTAATACAAGTGCAAAAGTGGTTTCCTGCACCAACACAAGTGAGAAAAGTGGTTTTTCAACACTAACACAAGTGCGAAAAGTGCTTTTTCAACACTAACACAAGTTCGAAAAGTGGTTTTTCAACACTATCACAAGTGCAAAAAGTGTTTTTCCACACTAACACAAGTTCAAAAGTGGTTTCCTGCACCAACACAAGTGCGAAAAGTGCTTTTTTAACACTAACACAAGTGCGAAAAGTGGTTTTTCAACACTATCACAAGTGCAAAAAGTGTTTTTTCCACACTAATACAAGTGCAAAAGTGGTTTCCTGCACCAACACAAGTGCGAAAAGTGCTTTTTCAACACTAACACAAGTGTGAAAAGTGGTTTTTCAACACTATCACAAGTGCAAAAAGTGTTTTTTCCACACTAATACAAGTGCAAAAGTGGTTTCCTGCACCAACACAAGTGCGAAAAGTGCTTTTTCAACACTAACACAAGTGTGAAAAGTGGTTTTTCAACACTATCACAAGTGCAAAAAGTGTTTTTTCCACACTAATACAAGTGCAAAAGTGGTTTCCTGCACCAACACAAGTGAGAAAAGTGGTTTTTCAACACTAACACAAGTGCGGAAAGTGGTTTTTCAACACTAACACAAGTGCGAAAAGTGGTTTTTCAACACTATCACAAGTGCAAAAAGTGTTTTTTCCACACTAACACAAGTTCAAAAGTGGTTTCCTGCACCAACACAAGTGCGAAAAGTGCTTTTTCAACACTAACACAAGTGCGAAAAGTGGTTTTTCAACACTATCACAAGTGCAAAAAGTGTTTTTTCCACACTAATACAAGTGCAAAAGTGGTTTCCTGCACCAACACAAGTGAGAAAAGTGGTTTTTCAACACTAACACAAGTGCGAAAAGTGGTTTTTCAACACTAACACAAGTGCGAAAAGTGGTTTTTCAACACTATCACAAGTGCAAAAAGTGTTTTTTCCACACTAACACAAGTTCAAAAGTGGTTTCCTGCACCAACACAAGTGTGAAAAGTGCTTTTTCAACACTAACACAAGTGCGAAAAGTGGTTTTTCAACACTATCACAAGTGCAAAAAGTGTTTTTTCCACACTAATACAAGTGCAAAAGTGGTTTCCTGCACCAACACAAGTGCGAAAAGTGCTTTTTCAACACTAACACAAGTGTGAAAAGTGGTTTTTCAACACTATCACAAGTGCAAAAAGTGTTTTTTCCACACTAACACAAGTTCAAAAGTGGTTTCCTGCACCAACACAAGTGAGAAAAGTGGTTTTTCAACACTAACACAAGTGCGAAAAGTGGTTTTTCAACACTAACACAAGTGCGAAAAGTGGTTTTTCAACACTATCACAAGTGCAAAAAGTGTTTTTTCCACACTAATATAAGTGCAAAAGTGGTTTCCTGCACCAACACAAGTGCGAAAAGTGCTTTTTCAACACTAACACAAGTGCGAAAAGTGGTTTTTCAACACTATCACAAGTGCAAAAAGTGTTTTTTCCACACTAACACAAGTTCAAAAGTGGTTTCCTGCACCAACACAAGTGCGAAAAGTGCTTTTTCAACACTAACACAAGTGCGAAAAGTGGTTTTTCAACACTAACACAAGTGCGAAAAGTGGTTTTTCAACACTATCACAAGTGCAAAAAGTGTTTTTTCCACACTAACACAAGTTCAAAAGTGGTTTCCTGCACCAACACAAGTGCGAAAAGTGCTTTTTCAACACTAACACAAGTGCGAAAAGTGGTTTTTCAACACTATCACAAGTGCAAAAAGTGTTTTTTCCACACTAATACAAGTGCAAAAGTGGTTTCCTGCACCAACACAAGTGCGAAAAGTGCTTTTTCAACACTATCACAAGTGCAAAAAGTGTTTTTTCCACACTAATACAAGTGCAAAAGTGGTTTCCTGCACCAACACAAGTGCGAAAAGTGCTTTTTCAACACTAACACAAGTGTGAAAAGTGGTTTTTCAACACTATCACAAGTGCAAAAAGTGTTTTTTCCACACTAACACAAGTTCAAAAGTGGTTTCCTGCACCAACACAAGTGCGAAAAGTGCTTTTTCAACACTAACACAAGTGCGAAAAGTGGTTTTTCAACACTATCACAAGTGCAAAAAGTGTTTTTTCCACACTAATACAAGTGCAAAAGTGGTTTCCTGCACCAACACAAGTGAGAAAAGTGGTTTTTCAATACTAACACAAGTGCGAAAAGTGGTTTTTCAACACTAACACAAGTGCGAAAAGTGGTTTTTCAACACTATCAAAAGTGCAAAAAGTGTTTTTTCCACACTAACACAAGTTCAAAAGTGGTTTCCTGCACCAACACAAGTGCGAAAAGTGCTTTTTCAACACTAACACAAGTGCGAAAAGTGGTTTTTCAACACTATCACAAGTGCAAAAAGTGTTTTTTCCACACTAATACAAGTGCAAAAGTGGTTTCCTGCACCAACACAAGTGCGAAAAGTGCTTTTTCAACACTAACACAAGTGTGAAAAGTGGTTTTTCAACACTATCACAAGTGCAAAAAGTGTTTTTTCCACACTAACACAAGTTCAAAAGTGGTTTCCTGCACCAACACAAGTGCGAAAAGTGCTTTTTCAACACTAACACAAGTGCGAAAAGTGGTTTTTCAACACTATCACAAGTGCAAAAAGTGTTTTTTCCACACTAATACAAGTGCAAAAGTGGTTTCCTGCACCAACACAAGTGAGAAAAGTGGTTTTTCAACACTAACACAAGTGCGAAAAGTGGTTTTTCAACACTAACACAAGTGCGAAAAGTGGTTTTTCAACACTATCACAAGTGCAAAAAGTGGTTTTTCCACACTAATACAAGTGCAAAAGTGGTTTCCTGCACCAACACAAGTACGAAAAGTGGTTTTTCAACACTAACACAAGTGCGAAAAGTGGTTTTTCAACACTAACACAAGTGCGAAAAGTGGTTTTTCAACACTATCACAAGTGCAAAAAGTGTTTTTTCCACACTAACACAAGTTCAAAAGTGGTTGCCTGCACCAACACAAGTGCGAAAAGTGCTTTTTCAACACTAACACAAGTGCGAAAAGTGGTTTTTCCACACTATCACAAGTGCAAAAAGTCTTTTTTCCACACTAATACAAGTGCAAAAGTGGTTTTTCCACACTATCACAAGTGCAAAAAGTCTTTTTTCCACACTAACACAAGTACAAAAAGTGGTTTTTAACACTAACACAAGTGCGAAAAGTGGTTTTTCAACACTAACACTAGTGCAAAAAGTGTTTTTTCCACACTAATACAAGTGCAAAAGTGTTTTTTCCATACTAATACAAGTGCAAAAGTGGTTTCCTGCACCAACACAAGTGCGAAAAGTGGTTTTTCAACACTATCACAAGTGCAAAAAGTGTTTTTTTCCACACTAATACAAGTGCAAAACTGGTTTCCTGCACCAACACAAGTGCGAAAAGTGGTTTTTCAACACTAACACAAGAGCGAAAAGTGTTTTTTCCACACTAATACAAGTGGAAATGTGGTTTCCTGCACCAACACAAGTGTAAAAAGTGGTTTTTCAACACTAACACAAGTGCGAAAAGTGGTTTTTCAACACTATCACAAGTGCAAAAAGTGTTTTTTCCACACTAATACAAGTGCAAAAGTGGTTTCCTGCACCAACACAAGTGAGAAAAGTGGTTTTTCAACACTAACACAAGGGCGAAAAGTGGTTTTTCAACACTATCACAAGTGCAAAAAGTGTTTTTTCCACACTAACACAAGTTCAAAAGTGGTTTCCTGCACCAACACAAGTGCGAAAAGTGCTTTTTCAACACTAATACAAGTGCGAAAAGTGGTTTTTCAACACTAATACAAGTGCAAAAGTGGTTTCCTGCACCAACACAAGTGAGAAAAGTGGTTTTTCAACACTAACACAAGTGCGAAAAGTGGTTTTTCAACACTAACACAAGTGCGAAAAGTGGTTTTTCAACACTATCACAAGTGCAAAAAGTGTTTTTTCCACACTAACACAAGTTCAAAAGTGGTTTCCTGCACCAACACAAGTGCGAAAAGTGCTTTTTCAACACGAACACAAGTGCGAAAAGTGGTTTTTCAACACTATCACAAGTGCAAAAAGTGTTTTTTCCACACTAATACAAGTGCAAAAGTGGTTTCCTGCACCAACACAAGAGCGAAAAGTGGTTTTTCAACACTAACACAAGTGCGAAAAGTGGTTTTTCAACACTAACACAAGTGCGAAAAGTGGTTTTTCAACACTATCACAAGTGCAAAAAGTGTTTTTTCCACACTAACACAAGTTCAAAAGTGGTTTCCTGCACCAACACAAGTGCGAAAAGTGCTTTTTCAACACTAACACAAGTGCGAAAAGTGGTTTTTCAACACTATCACAAGTGCAAAAAGTGTTTTTTCCACACTAATACAAGTGCAAAAGTGGTTTCCTGCACCAACACAAGTGCGAAAAGTGCTTTTTCAACACTAACACAAGTGCGAAAAGTGGTTTTTCAACACTATCACAAGTGCAAAAAGTGTTTTTTCCACACTAATACAAGTGCAAAAGTGGTTTCCTGCACCAACACATGTGCGAACTAGAACGGGCACTCGGTAGAGCGCATACCTTCGCCGCAGCTACTGTTCTGTACTTGGCATGGGAGTGTCGGGAACAGAACAACAAAAATACGATTTTGACCTTTTCGTGACCTTGACCTTGACCTTTGACCCGATTGCTCCCAAAATCTAATCAAATGTGTCCCGTATAATAACCAATCATCCCACCAAATTTCATGCAATTCGGTTGAATACTTTTTGAGTTATGCGAATAACATACACACACACACACACAGACATACAAATAAATACACAGCGATCAAAACATAACCTTCCGCTTTTGCGAAGGTAAAAATGGTTTTTCAACACTAACACAAGTGCAAAAAGTGTTTTTTCCACACTAATACAAGTGCAAAAGTGGTTTCCTGCACCAACACAAGTGCGAAAAGTGGTTTTTCAACACTAACCCAAGTACGAAAAGTGGTTTTTCAACACTATCACAAGTGCAAAAAGTGTTTTTTCCACACTAATACAAGTGCAAAAGTGGTTTCCTGCACCAACACATGTGCGAAAAATGGTTTTTCAACACTAACACAAGTGCAAAAAGTGGTTTTTCCACACTAATACAAGTGCAAAAGTGGTTTCCTGCACCAACAGAAGTGCGAAAAGTGGTTTTTCAACACTAACACAAGTGCGAAAAGTGGTTTTTCAACACTAACACAAGTGCGAAAAGTGGTTTTTCAACACTATCACAAGTGCAAAAAGTGTTTTTTCCACACTAACACAAGTTCAAAAGTGGTTTCCTGCACCAACACAAGTGCGAAAAGTGCTTTTTCAACACAAACACAAGTGCGTAAAGTGGTTTTTCAACACTATCACAAGTGCAAAAAGTGTTTTTTCCACACTAACACAAGTTCAAAAGTGGTTTCCTGCACCAACACAAGTGCGAAAAGCGCTTTTTCAACACTAACACAAGTGCGAAAAGTGGTTTTTCAACACTATCACAAGTGCAAAAAGTGTTTTTTCCACACTAACACAAGTTCAAAAGTGGTTTCCTGCACCAACACAAGTGCGAAAAGTGCTTTTTCAACACTAACACAAGTGCGAAAAGTGGTTTTTCAACACTATCACAAGTGCAAGAAGTGTTTTTTCCACACTAATACAAGTGCAAAAGTGGTTTCCTGCACCAACACAAGTGAGAAAAGTGGTTTTTCAACACTAACCCAAGTGCGAAAAGTGGTTTTTCAACACTAACACAAGTGCGAAAAGTGGTTTTTCAACACTATCACAAGTGCAAAAAGTGTTTTTTCCACACTAACACAAGTTCAAAAGTGGTTTCCTGCACCAACACAAGTGCGAAAAGTGCTTTTTCAACACTAACACAAGTGCGAAAAGTGGTTTTTCAACACTATCACAAGTGCAAAAAGTGTTTTTTCCACACTAATACAAGTGCAAAAGTGGTTTCCTGCACCAACACAAGTGAGAAAAGTGGTTTTTCAACACTAACACAAGTGCGAAAAGTGGTTTTTCAACACTAACACAAGTGCGAAAAGTGGTTTTTCAACACTATCACAAGTGCAAAAAGTGTTTTTTCCACACTAACACAAGTTCAAAAGTGGTTTCCTGCACCAACACAAGTGCGAAAAGTGCTTTTTCAACACTAACACAAGTGCGAAAAGTGGTTTTTCAACACTATCACAAGTGCAAAAAGTGTTTTTTCCACACTAATACAAGTGCAAAAGTGGTTTCCTGCACCAACACAAGTGCGAAAAGTGCTTTTTCAACACTAACACAAGTGTGAAAAGTGGTTTTTCAACACTATCACAAGTGCAAAAAGTGTTTTTTCCACACTAACACAAGTTCAAAAGTGGTTTCCTGCACCAACACAAGTGCGAAAAGTGCTTTTTCAACACTAACACAAGTGCGAAAAGTGGTTTTTCAACACTATCACAAGTGCAAAAAGTGTTTTTTCCACACTAATACAAGTGCAAAAGTGGTTTCCTGCACCAACACAAGTGCGAAAAGCGCTTTTTCAACACTAACACAAGTGCGAAAAGTGGTTTTTCAACACTATCACAAGTGCAAAAAGTGTTTTTTCCACACTAACACAAGTTCAAAAGTGGTTTCCTGCACCAACACAAGTGCGAAAAGTGCTTTTTCAACACTAACACAAGTGCGAAAAGTGGTTTTTCAACACTATCACAAGTGCAAGAAGTGTTTTTTCCACACTAATACAAGTGCAAAAGTGGTGTCCTGCACCAACACAAGTGAGAAAAGTGGTTTTTCAACACTAACCCAAGTGCGAAAAGTGGTTTTTCAACACTAACACAAGTGCGAAAAGTGGTTTTTCAACACTATCACAAGTGCAAAAAGTGTTTTTTCCACACTAACACAAGTTCAAAAGTGGTTTCCTGCACCAACACAAGTGCGAAAAGTGCTTTTTCAACACTAACACAAGTGCGAAAAGTGGTTTTTCAACACTATCACAAGTGCAAAAAGTGTTTTTTCCACACTAATACAAGTGCAAAAGTGGTTTCCTGCACCAACACAAGTGAGAAAAGTGGTTTTTCAACACTAACACAAGTGCGAAAAGTGGTTTTTCAACACTAACACAAGTGCGAAAAGTGGTTTTTCAACACTATCACAAGTGCAAAAAGTGTTTTTTCCACACTAACACAAGTTCAAAAGTGGTTTCCTGCACCAACACAAGTGCGAAAAGTGCTTTTTCAACACTAACACAAGTGCGAAAAGTGGTTTTTCAACACTATCACAAGTGCAAAAAGTGTTTTTTCCACACTAATACAAGTGCAAAAGTGGTTTCCTGCACCAACACAAGTGCGAAAAGTGCTTTTTCAACACTAACACAAGTGTGAAAAGTGGTTTTTCAACACTATCACAAGTGCAAAAAGTGTTTTTTCCACACTAACACAAGTTCAAAAGTGGTTTCCTGCACCAACACAAGTGCGAAAAGTGCTTTTTCAACACTAACACAAGTGCGAAAAGTGGTTTTTCAACACTATCACAAGTGCAAAAAGTGTTTTTTCCACACTAATACAAGTGCAAAAGTGGTTTCCTGCACCAACACAAGTGAGAAAAGTGGTTTTTCAACACTAACACAAGTGCGAAAAGTGGTTTTTCAACACTAACACAAGTGCGAAAAGTGGTTTTTCAACACTATCACAAGTGCAAAAAGTGTTTTTTCCACACTAACACAAGTTCAAAAGTGGTTTCCTGCACCAACACAAGTGCGAAAAGTGCTTTTTCAACACTAACACAAGTGCGAAAAGTGGTTTTTCAACACTATCACAAGTGCAAAAAGTGTTTTTTCCACACTAATACAAGTGCAAAAGTGGTTTCCTGCACGAACACAAGTGCGAAAAGTGCTTTTTCAACACTAACACAAGTGCGAAAAGTGCTTTTTCAACACTAACACAAGTGCGAAAAGTGGTTTTTCAACACTATCACAAGTGCAAAAAGTGGTTTCCTGCACCAACACAAGTGCGAAAAGTGCTTTTTCAACACTAACACAAGTGCGAAAAGTGCTTTTTCAACACTAACACAAGTGCGAAAAGTGGTTTTTCAACACTATCACAAGTGCAAAAAGTGTTTTTTCCACTAATACAAGTGCAAAAGTGGTTTCCTGCACCAACACAAGTGAGAAAAGTGGTTTTTCAACACTAACACAAGTGCGAAAAGTGGTTTTTCAACACTAACACAAGTGCGAAAAGTGGTTTTTCAACACTATCACAAGTGCAAAAAGTGGTTTTTCCACACTAATACAAGTGCAAAAGTGGTTTCCTGCACCAACACAAGTACGAAAAGTGGTTTTTCAACACTAACACAAGTGCGAAAAGTGGTTTTTCAACACTAACACAAGTGCGAAAAGTGGTTTTTCAACACTATCACAAGTGCAAAAAGTGTTTTTTCCACACTAACACAAGTTCAAAAGTGGTTGCCTGCACCAACACAAGTGCGAAAAGTGGTTTTTCAACACTAACACAAGTGCGAAAAGTGGTTTTTCAACACTAACACAAGTGCGAAAAGTGGTTTTTCAACACTAACACAAGTGCGAAAAGTGGTTTTTCAACACTATCACAAGTGCAAAAAGTGTTTTTTCCACACTAATATAAGTGCAAAAGTGGTTTCCTGCACCAACACAAGTGCGAAAAGTGCTTTTTCAACACTAACACAAGTGCGAAAAGTGGTTTTTCAACACTATCACAAGTGCAAAAAGTGTTTTTTCCACACTAACACAAGTTCAAAAGTGGTTTCCTGCACCAACACAAGTGCGAAAAGTGCTTTTTCAACACTAACACAAGTGCGAAAAGTGGTTTTTCAACACTAACACAAGTGCGAAAAGTGGTTTTTCAACACTATCACAAGTGCAAAAAGTGTTTTTTCCACACTAACACAAGTTCAAAAGTGGTTTCCTGCACCAACACAAGTGCGAAAAGTGCTTTTTCAACACTAACACAAGTGCGAAAAGTGGTTTTTCAACACTATCACAAGTGCAAAAAGTGTTTTTTCCACACTAATACAAGTGCAAAAGTGGTTTCCTGCACCAACACAAGTGCGAAAAGTGCTTTTTCAACACTATCACAAGTGCAAAAAGTGTTTTTTCCACACTAATACAAGTGCAAAAGTGGTTTCCTGCACCAACACAAGTGCGAAAAGTGCTTTTTCAACACTAACACAAGTGTGAAAAGTGGTTTTTCAACACTATCACAAGTGCAAAAAGTGTTTTTTCCACACTAACACAAGTTCAAAAGTGGTTTCCTGCACCAACACAAGTGCGAAAAGTGCTTTTTCAACACTAACACAAGTGCGAAAAGTGGTTTTTCAACACTATCACAAGTGCAAAAAGTGTTTTTTCCACACTAATACAAGTGCAAAAGTGGTTTCCTGCACCAACACAAGTGAGAAAAGTGGTTTTTCAATACTAACACAAGTGCGAAAAGTGGTTTTTCAACACTAACACAAGTGCGAAAAGTGGTTTTTCAACACTATCAAAAGTGCAAAAAGTGTTTTTTCCACACTAACACAAGTTCAAAAGTGGTTTCCTGCACCAACACAAGTGCGAAAAGTGCTTTTTCAACACTAACACAAGTGCGAAAAGTGGTTTTTCAACACTATCACAAGTGCAAAAAGTGTTTTTTCCACACTAATACAAGTGCAAAAGTGGTTTCCTGCACCAACACAAGTGCGAAAAGTGCTTTTTCAACACTAACACAAGTGTGAAAAGTGGTTTTTCAACACTATCACAAGTGCAAAAAGTGTTTTTTCCACACTAACACAAGTTCAAAAGTGGTTTCCTGCACCAACACAAGTGCGAAAAGTGCTTTTTCAACACTAACACAAGTGCGAAAAGTGGTTTTTCAACACTATCACAAGTGCAAAAAGTGTTTTTTCCACACTAATACAAGTGCAAAAGTGGTTTCCTGCACCAACACAAGTGAGAAAAGTGGTTTTTCAACACTAACACAAGTGCGAAAAGTGGTTTTTCAACACTAACACAAGTGCGAAAAGTGGTTTTTCAACACTATCACAAGTGCAAAAAGTGGTTTTTCCACACTAATACAAGTGCAAAAGTGGTTTCCTGCACCAACACAAGTACGAAAAGTGGTTTTTCAACACTAACACAAGTGCGAAAAGTGGTTTTTCAACACTAACACAAGTGCGAAAAGTGGTTTTTCAACACTATCACAAGTGCAAAAAGTGTTTTTTCCACACTAACACAAGTTCAAAAGTGGTTGCCTGCACCAACACAAGTGCGAAAAGTGCTTTTTCAACACTAACACAAGTGCGAAAAGTGGTTTTTCCACACTATCACAAGTGCAAAAAGTCTTTTTTCCACACTAATACAAGTGCAAAAGTGGTTTTCCTGCACCAACACATGTGCGAAAAATGGTTTTTCAACACTAACACAAGTACAAAAAGTGGTTTTTAACACTAACACAAGTGCGAAAAGTGGTTTTTCAACACTAACACTAGTGCAAAAAGTGTTTTTTCCACACTAATACAAGTGCAAAAGTGTTTTTTCCATACTAATACAAGTGCAAAAGTGGTTTCCTGCACCAACACAAGTGCGAAAAGTGGTTTTTCAACACTATCACAAGTGCAAAAAGTGTTTTTTTCCACACTAATACAAGTGCAAAACTGGTTTCCTGCACCAACACAAGTGCGAAAAGTGGTTTTTCAACACTAACACAAGAGCGAAAAGTGTTTTTTCCACACTAATACAAGTGGAAATGTGGTTTCCTGCACCAACACAAGTGTAAAAAGTGGTTTTTCAACACTAACACAAGTGCGAAAAGTGGTTTTTCAACACTATCACAAGTGCAAAAAGTGTTTTTTCCACACTAATACAAGTGCAAAAGTGGTTTCCTGCACCAACACAAGTGAGAAAAGTGGTTTTTCAACACTAACACAAGGGCGAAAAGTGGTTTTTCAACACTATCACAAGTGCAAAAAGTGTTTTTTCCACACTAACACAAGTTCAAAAGTGGTTTCCTGCACCAACACAAGTGCGAAAAGTGCTTTTTCAACACTAATACAAGTGCGAAAAGTGGTTTTTCAACACTAATACAAGTGCAAAAGTGGTTTCCTGCACCAACACAAGTGAGAAAAGTGGTTTTTCAACACTAACACAAGTGCGAAAAGTGGTTTTTCAACACTAACACAAGTGCGAAAAGTGGTTTTTCAACACTATCACAAGTGCAAAAAGTGTTTTTTCCACACTAACACAAGTTCAAAAGTGGTTTCCTGCACCAACACAAGTGCGAAAAGTGCTTTTTCAACACGAACACAAGTGCGAAAAGTGGTTTTTCAACACTATCACAAGTGCAAAAAGTGTTTTTTCCACACTAATACAAGTGCAAAAGTGGTTTCCTGCACCAACACAAGAGCGAAAAGTGGTTTTTCAACACTAACACAAGTGCGAAAAGTGGTTTTTCAACACTAACACAAGTGCGAAAAGTGGTTTTTCAACACTATCACAAGTGCAAAAAGTGTTTTTTCCACACTAACACAAGTTCAAAAGTGGTTTCCTGCACCAACACAAGTGCGAAAAGTGCTTTTTCAACACTAACACAAGTGCGAAAAGTGGTTTTTCAACACTATCACAAGTGCAAAAAGTGTTTTTTCCACACTAATACAAGTGCAAAAGTGGTTTCCTGCACCAACACAAGTGCGAAAAGTGCTTTTTCAACACTAACACAAGTGCGAAAAGTGGTTTTTCAACACTATCACAAGTGCAAAAAGTGTTTTTTCCACACTAATACAAGTGCAAAAGTGGTTTCCTGCACCAACACATGTGCGAACTAGAACGGGCACTCGGTAGAGCGCATACCTTCGCCGCAGCTACTGTTCTGTACTTGGCATGGGAGTGTCGGGAACAGAACAACAAAAATACGATTTTGACCTTTTCGTGACCTTGACCTTGACCTTTGACCCGATTGCTCCCAAAATCTAATCAAATGTGTCCCGTATAATAACCAATCATCCCACCAAATTTCATGCAATTCGGTTGAATACTTTTTGAGTTATGCGAATAACATACACACACACACACACAGACATACAAATAAATACACAGCGATCAAAACATAACCTTCCGCTTTTGCGAAGGTAAAAATGGTTTTTCAACACTAACACAAGTGCAAAAAGTGTTTTTTCCACACTAATACAAGTGCAAAAGTGGTTTCCTGCACCAACACAAGTGAGAAAAGTGGTTTTTCAATACTAACACAAGTGCGAAAAGTGGTTTTTCAACACTAACACAAGTGCGAAAAGTGGTTTTTCAACACTATCAAAAGTGCAAAAAGTGTTTTTTCCACACTAACACAAGTTCAAAAGTGGTTTCCTGCACCAACACAAGTGCGAAAAGTGCTTTTTCAACACTAACACAAGTGCGAAAAGTGGTTTTTCAACACTATCACAAGTGCAAAAAGTGTTTTTTCCACACTAATACAAGTGCAAAAGTGGTTTCCTGCACCAACACAAGTGCGAAAAGTGCTTTTTCAACACTAACACAAGTGTGAAAAGTGGTTTTTCAACACTATCACAAGTGCAAAAAGTGTTTTTTCCACACTAACACAAGTTCAAAAGTGGTTTCCTGCACCAACACAAGTGCGAAAAGTGCTTTTTCAACACTAACACAAGTGCGAAAAGTGGTTTTTCAACACTATCACAAGTGCAAAAAGTGTTTTTTCCACACTAATACAAGTGCAAAAGTGGTTTCCTGCACCAACACAAGTGAGAAAAGTGGTTTTTCAACACTAACACAAGTGCGAAAAGTGGTTTTTCAACACTAACACAAGTGCGAAAAGTGGTTTTTCAACACTATCACAAGTGCAAAAAGTGGTTTTTCCACACTAATACAAGTGCAAAAGTGGTTTCCTGCACCAACACAAGTACGAAAAGTGGTTTTTCAACACTAACACAAGTGCGAAAAGTGCTTTTTCAACACTAACACAAGTGCGAAAAGTGGTTTTTCAACACTATCACAAGTGCAAAAAGTGTTTTTTCCACACTAATACAAGTGCAAAAGTGGTTTCCTGCACCAACACAAGTGCGAAAAGTGCTTTTTCAACACTAACACAAGTGCGAAAAGTGGTTTTTCAACACTATCACAAGTGCAAAAAGTGTTTTTTCCACACTAATACAAGTGCAAAAGTGGTTTCCTGCACCAACACATGTGCGAACTAGAACGGGCACTCGGTAGAGCGCATACCTTCGCCGCAGCTACTGTTCTGTACTTGGCATGGGAGTGTCGGGAACAGAACAACAAAAATACGATTTTGACCTTTTCGTGACCTTGACCTTGACCTTTGACCCGATTGCTCCCAAAATCTAATCAAATGTGTCCCGTATAATAACCAATCATCCCACCAAATTTCATGCAATTCGGTTGAATACTTTTTGAGTTATGCGAATAACATACACACACACACACACAGACATACAAATAAATACACAGCGATCAAAACATAACCTTCCGCTTTTGCGAAGGTAAAAATGGTTTTTCAACACTAACACAAGTGCAAAAAGTGTTTTTTCCACACTAATACAAGTGCAAAAGTGGTTTCCTGCACCAACACAAGTGAGAAAAGTGGTTTTTCAATACTAACACAAGTGCGAAAAGTGGTTTTTCAACACTAACACAAGTGCGAAAAGTGGTTTTTCAACACTATCAAAAGTGCAAAAAGTGTTTTTTCCACACTAACACAAGTTCAAAAGTGGTTTCCTGCACCAACACAAGTGCGAAAAGTGCTTTTTCAACACTAACACAAGTGCGAAAAGTGGTTTTTCAACACTATCACAAGTGCAAAAAGTGTTTTTTCCACACTAATACAAGTGCAAAAGTGGTTTCCTGCACCAACACAAGTGCGAAAAGTGCTTTTTCAACACTAACACAAGTGTGAAAAGTGGTTTTTCAACACTATCACAAGTGCAAAAAGTGTTTTTTCCACACTAACACAAGTTCAAAAGTGGTTTCCTGCACCAACACAAGTGCGAAAAGTGCTTTTTCAACACTAACACAAGTGCGAAAAGTGGTTTTTCAACACTATCACAAGTGCAAAAAGTGTTTTTTCCACACTAATACAAGTGCAAAAGTGGTTTCCTGCACCAACACAAGTGAGAAAAGTGGTTTTTCAACACTAACACAAGTGCGAAAAGTGGTTTTTCAACACTAACACAAGTGCGAAAAGTGGTTTTTCAACACTATCACAAGTGCAAAAAGTGGTTTTTCCACACTAATACAAGTGCAAAAGTGGTTTCCTGCACCAACACAAGTACGAAAAGTGGTTTTTCAACACTAACACAAGTGCGAAAAGTGGTTTTTCAACACTAACACAAGTGCGAAAAGTGGTTTTTCAACACTATCACAAGTGCAAAAAGTGTTTTTTCCACACTAACACAAGTTCAAAAGTGGTTGCCTGCACCAACACAAGTGCGAAAAGTGCTTTTTCAACACTAACACAAGTGCGAAAAGTGGTTTTTCCACACTATCACAAGTGCAAAAAGTCTTTTTTCCACACTAATACAAGTGCAAAAGTGGTTTTCCTGCACCAACACATGTGCGAAAAATGGTTTTTCAACACTAACACAAGTACAAAAAGTGGTTTTTAACACTAACACAAGTGCGAAAAGTGGTTTTTCAACACTAACACTAGTGCAAAAAGTGTTTTTTCCACACTAATACAAGTGCAAAAGTGTTTTTTCCATACTAATACAAGTGCAAAAGTGGTTTCCTGCACCAACACAAGTGCGAAAAGTGGTTTTTCAACACTATCACAAGTGCAAAAAGTGTTTTTTTCCACACTAATACAAGTGCAAAACTGGTTTCCTGCACCAACACAAGTGCGAAAAGTGGTTTTTCAACACTAACACAAGAGCGAAAAGTGTTTTTTCCACACTAATACAAGTGGAAATGTGGTTTCCTGCACCAACACAAGTGTAAAAAGTGGTTTTTCAACACTAACACAAGTGCGAAAAGTGGTTTTTCAACACTATCACAAGTGCAAAAAGTGTTTTTTCCACACTAATACAAGTGCAAAAGTGGTTTCCTGCACCAACACAAGTGAGAAAAGTGGTTTTTCAACACTAACACAAGGGCGAAAAGTGGTTTTTCAACACTATCACAAGTGCAAAAAGTGTTTTTTCCACACTAACACAAGTTCAAAAGTGGTTTCCTGCACCAACACAAGTGCGAAAAGTGCTTTTTCAACACTAATACAAGTGCGAAAAGTGGTTTTTCAACACTAATACAAGTGCAAAAGTGGTTTCCTGCACCAACACAAGTGAGAAAAGTGGTTTTTCAACACTAACACAAGCGCGAAAAGTGGTTTTTCAACACTAACACAAGTGCGAAAAGTGGTTTTTCAACACTATCACAAGTGCAAAAAGTGTTTTTTCCACACTAACACAAGTTCAAAAGTGGTTTCCTGCACCAACACAAGTGCGAAAAGTGCTTTTTCAACACGAACACAAGTGCGAAAAGTGGTTTTTCAACACTATCACAAGTGCAAAAAGTGTTTTTTCCACACTAATACAAGTGCAAAAGTGGTTTCCTGCACCAACACAAGAGCGAAAAGTGGTTTTTCAACACTAACACAAGTGCGAAAAGTGGTTTTTTCAACACTAACACAAGTGCGAAAAGTGGTTTTTCAACACTATCACAAGTGCAAAAAGTGTTTTTTCCACACTAACACAAGTTCAAAAGTGGTTTCCTGCACCAACACAAGTGCGAAAAGTGCTTTTTCAACACTAACACAAGTGCGAAAAGTGGTTTTTCAACACTATCACAAGTGCAAAAAGTGTTTTTTCCACACTAATACAAGTGCAAAAGTGGTTTCCTGCACCAACACAAGTGCGAAAAGTGCTTTTTCAACACTAACACAAGTGCGAAAAGTGGTTTTTCAACACTATCACAAGTGCAAAAAGTGTTTTTTCCACACTAATACAAGTGCAAAAGTGGTTTCCTGCACCAACACATGTGCGAACTAGAACGGGCACTCGGTAGAGCGCATACCTTCGCCGCAGCTACTGTTCTGTACTTGGCATGGGAGTGTCGGGGAACAGAACAACAAAAATACGATTTTGACCTTTTCGTGACCTTGACCTTGACCTTTGACCCGATTGCTCCCAAAATCTAATCAAATGTGTCCCGTATAATAACCAATCATCCCACCAAATTTCATGCAATTCGGTTGAATACTTTTTGAGTTATGCGAATAACATACACACACACACACACAGACATACAAATAAATACACAGCGATCAAAACATAACCTTCCGCTTTTGCGAAGGTAAAAATGGTTTTTCAACACTAACACAAGTGCAAAAAGTGTTTTTTCCACACTAATACAAGTGCAAAAGTGGTTTCCTGCACCAACACAAGTGCGAAAAGTGGTTTTTCAACACTAACCCAAGTACGAAAAGTGGTTTTTTCAACACTATCACAAGTGCAAAAAGTGTTTTTTCCACACTAATACAAGTGCAAAAGTGGTTTCCTGCACCAACACATGTGCGAAAAATGGTTTTTCAACACTAACACAAGTGCAAAAAGTGGTTTTTCCACACTAATACAAGTGCAAAAGTGGTTTCCTGCACCAACAGAAGTGCGAAAAGTGGTTTTTCAACACTAACACAAGTGCGAAAAGTGGTTTTTCAACACTAACACAAGTGCGAAAAGTGGTTTTTCAACACTATCACAAGTGCAAAAAGTGTTTTTTCCACACTAACACAAGTTCAAAAGTGGTTTCCTGCACCAACACAAGTGCGAAAAGTGCTTTTTCAACACAAACACAAGTGCGTAAAGTGGTTTTTCAACACTATCACAAGTGCAAAAAGTGTTTTTTCCACACTAACACAAGTTCAAAAGTGGTTTCCTGCACCAACACAAGTGCGAAAAGCGCTTTTTCAACACTAACACAAGTGCGAAAAGTGGTTTTTCAACACTATCACAAGTGCAAAAAGTGTTTTTTCCACACTAACACAAGTTCAAAAGTGGTTTCCTGCACCAACACAAGTGCGAAAAGTGCTTTTTCAACACTAACACAAGTGCGAAAAGTGGTTTTTTCAACACTATCACAAGTGCAAGAAGTGTTTTTTCCACACTAATACAAGTGCAAAAGTGGTTTCCTGCACCAACACAAGTGAGAAAAGTGGTTTTTCAACACTAACCCAAGTGCGAAAAGTGGGTTTTCAACACTAACACAAGTGCGAAAAGTGGTTTTTCAACACTATCACAAGTGCAAAAAGTGTTTTTTCCACACTAACACAAGTTCAAAAGTGGTTTCCTGCACCAACACAAGTGCGAAAAGTGCTTTTTCAACACTAACACAAGTGCGAAAAGTGGTTTTTTCAACACTATCACAAGTGCAAAAAGTGTTTTTTTCCACACTAATACAAGTGCAAAAGTGGTTTCCTGCACCAACACAAGTGAGAAAAGTGGTTTTTCAACACTAACACAAGTGCGAAAAGTGGTTTTTCAACACTAACACAAGTGCGAAAAGTGGTTTTTTCAACACTATCACAAGTGCAAAAAGTGTTTTTTCCACACTAACACAAGTTCAAAAGTGGTTTCCTGCACCAACACAAGTGCGAAAAGTGCTTTTTCAACACTAACACAAGTGCGAAAAAGTGGTTTTTTCAACACTATCACAAGTGCAAAAAGTGTTTTTTCCACACTAATACAAGTGCAAAAGTGGTTTCCTGCACCAACACAAGTAGAAAAGTGGTTTTTCAACACTAACACAAGTGCGAAAAGTGGTTTTTCAACACTAACACAAGTGCGGAAAAGTGGTTTTTCAACACTATCACAAGTGCAAAAAGGTGTTTTTTCCACACTAACACAAGTTC